>NC_048601.1:8183446-8453446 GCF_003668045.3 Cricetulus griseus
CACAGACTGGGATAGGGACCCTCCTTCCTCAGTGTGTTCACCACCAGCAGGACTTTAAACAAGTTGCCCTCTTCGTGTGTTGATAAGCTGCCTAAACCGCGTCAGTTGTCTAGTCTGTAAAATGAGACAGCGCCTCCCAGGGTTCCTGGGGATTAACTGCACTCACCAAGGAAAGTTGGTCAGATGATGGGCCCCACAAAAAACGTTGGCTGTCTGCATGGGTTTCTGCCTCCTTGAGTTCCAACTCCCTCATTTGGGAAATGGGGAAAACAGAACACTGTTGTGAGGCTGTCTTCATGTACACCTATATTATATGTGCAGATATACATATATATTAGTTTTAATTATGTGAATGCATGTGTTGTCTCTGTGTGGTGATGAGTACAGGTGTCCACTGTGGACAGGAGTATCAGATCCACCTAGAACTGGAATTATAGGCAGCCATATTTTATCCAGTGTGAGTGCTGAAAGCCAGACTTGGGTCCTGCATGAGCAAGACACACTCCTAACCTGTGAACCATCTCTCCAGGCCCTGAAATACTCCAGCCTATAGGAAATGCATGTCATCGTGATGGCTGTGCCTTGCATCATTTGGGGTCTGGCCAGCACATCACAATCTCTCATATTACATGAAAAACAGGGCACTGGGTTGCTCTCCACATACAGAATGACAACACATAGGAAAAGCCTGAGATTTAACCCCTTCATTGCCTAAGCAGCAGAAGACACTCTGCTCAGACAAAGGAAGTAAATCACTGGTATGAACTTAGGTTAGAAATGCCCTTCACGGTTACACTCTGGCCCTGGACACATGGGGAAGGGCCCAGGATCAGCATAGGAAGACTTGGTGGACTTTGCTGAGCTCCCGTTGAGGGCCCTACCCTGCCTGGGGAGTAGTGGGTGGATGGGGTTGGGGGGATGGGCTGGGGGTGGGGGAGAAAGTTTGGGGGTGAGGGGAGGGAGAGGGAGAAGGGACTTGAAATAAGCTTGTTCCCTAACTAGAACTAATAAAATAAAATAAAATTTAAAAAAAAAAAAGAAATGCCCTTCACCCAGGTGATCACATAAAATGATCAGATTCCTGAGTCAGGACATATGAGTTACCCAGCTTTGAGAACTCTGCGTGTTGAATCGGGAGACATTTCATTAGCTTTAGGTATAAAGAGGGCAATAAAAGTATCGTTCAGGGCATGAAATATCAAGGTAAACCCTTTACTCATGGAAACACAAAACCACTAGCAAACAAACAAAGATTGTTACAACTAGATAAAACGGGTTAGGGAGACTGCACAGCAATTACGAGTACATACTGTTGTAGTTCTTCCCTCTTGCTCTAGCCTCTTCACTGGCGATAGGTGGTCTTCAGTGTGTTTGTTCTTACTTTTCCTTCTCCTAGAGCATACTTGATATTTGCTGTCTTTGCAAATAATTTCGTATCAAGCCTAAATCTTTTCTTGGACTAAAAGGGGAATTGTAGTGAGATATGCACCCCGACAGCACCTGTCACAGGTGCCGACCACGCCCATGTCACAGGTGCGGACATGAGGGAGAGTGAGTTAAGGTCTGGGGTCCAGGCAGGTGGCTCTCTCTTGCACCCAGTCAGGTCACAGGGAGCAGCCTGTGCAGATCCTTGGAGCAGGAACCAGAGGCGGCTATCTGCTTCTTGTGTAAGTGACTTCTCCAAAGAATAAATTATATTTAACCTATATTTGAGCCTGGTCTCATGAATCATTATCCAGGCCTCTGAATACTGTGCTTGCAGAAGACCTGAGTTTGGTTCCCAGCACCCATGTCTGGTGGTTCATCAGCCTGTAATACCACTCCTGGTGTTCTGGTGTCCTCTTCCAGAATCCTCCAGCACTGCACATGCCCCGCAAAACATAGACACATAATCTAAAAACAGTAAGAATAAATATTTAAAAGCTATTAGAAAATTAACTCGATCCCTGAAGGTCTTTTAACTATGCTATTACAGATAAAAGGAAAGAAATGTCACCGACTATCACAGCACTCAGGATATCGGAAAGAAATCTGCTTCCTTATTGATGCCCTTGCCATTGGAGCCAGTTAAGTAAGAAGCTTCCCTCTCCTCTCCATTTCATTCCAACCACATGACACTAGTTATATTCAGAAGGCTTGCTGCTAGGATACCATTTCCACCCATTCATCCAGGGCTTTCTTCCACATTCTTCTTCCGTAAAGGAAACTCCCACTGATGCCCTGAATTAGTGGATGCATTTGTTTTTACATAAAAGAGCAAAATTCCTTCTATCTCGCCTTCTGCCAAGGCAGCCACGGCCAGGAAGAGGACCAGCAGGTACAGCTTCCAGCATCCTCTTAGAGCTGGCTCCAGCATCAAGAGAAAAGCCCGCAGCAGTCCACAGGGGGGCCAGAGAGCTCATCACAGGCTCTGCCCACAGAGCCCTTGCCAGCAGCCTCAAACTGTCATGTGAAGGTCAGAAGAGATCAGAGATCAAAGGCCCCAAGGCCCTCCTGCCAAATCAGAGTCCTTTCAAGGGTGCACATGGTACCACAGGACATGCACAATACAGGGATCAGGCATTTCACCCTGGGCCAACCCTCTCTTCTCCCAAGCCCCAGCGCATTCTTCCTCCGAGTATTGCCTTCCCCCTGAGAGCAACTGGTCACATGGCACCATACCAAAATGCCATGCCATAAACAAGGACAAATAACGGGAAACTGTTGTTTTGGGAAATTTCATGTGGAGATGCTATGGACCATAGTATCCCTGTAACAGGCACTTAGATGAGTTATCATGTGGCATATCTAGAGCATCTAAGAAATACTCAAAAAAAAGCACTTTCATAGATAACCTTTTTTTCAATTGAGCTGGTATTTGTTAAACTTTGTTAACCGTCACAGTCACTTGGGAAGTTTACAAAAAATAGAGATTTTCTAGGCTACCCCTTAAATCAAGTGAGTCAGAACCACTCAGGGAAGCTAATACCTGAGGATCTGAGTTTCTCCCTGGATGGTGGTGGCTGTACAAGTTTAGACATCACTGAAGAAGCACAATTTGGGAGGGTTAGGGCACATGTACATTAGGGAGCAGATGTTTTTCTTTTGGCTTCTATGACTGTGGTGATAATCAGTGAAATTTCTATTCTTTGGTACCAAAAAGCACATGTATTGAATCACTTAATTTTCTAATGTCAGCTTCTTTTTTTTTTTGCAGATTTTTTTATTTAAATTAGAAACAAGATTGTTTTACATGACAATTCCAATTCCCTTCTCCCTCCCCTCCTCCCCTACCACCCCCCAACTAAAACCCTACCTATCACATATCCTTTCTGCTCCCCCTGGTTGGTGAGGCCTTCCATAGGGTGTCATCAGAGTCTATCTTATCCTTTGGGATAGGGCCTAGGCCCACCCTCGTGAGTCTTGGCTCAGGGAGTATTCCTCTATGTGGAATGGGCTCCCAAAGTCCACACCTACGCTAGGGATAAGTACTGAACTACTACAGGAGGTCCCGTAGATTTCTAAGGTTTCCTCACTGAAACCCATGTTTCTGGGGTCTGGATCAGTCCCAAGCTGGTATCTTGGCTATCAGTCTGGGGAGCAAGAGCTCCCCCATGTTCAGGTCAGCTGTTTCTGTGGGTTTCACCAGCCTGGTCTGGACCCCTTTACTCTTCACTCATCCTTCTCTGCAACTGGATTCCAGTTCAGTTCAGTGATTAGTTGTGGGTGTCTGCTTCTACTTCCACCAGCTGCTGGATGAGGGCTATCGGGTGGCATATAAGTCAGTCATCAATCTCATTATCAGGGGAGAGCATTTAAGGTAGCCTCTCCTCTGTTGCTTAGATTTTAGCTGGTGTCATCTTTGTAGATCTCCAGACATTTCCCCTAGTGCCTGATTTCTCTGTAAACCTAAAATGTCTCCCTCTATTATGGTATCTCCATTCTTTCTGCTCCCTCATGTCCTCCTCACCCCTCCTCTTCTCCCCTTCTCATTCTCCTAGCTCCCTCCCCCCTCTTCCCATGCTCCCAATTTGCTCAGGAGATCTTGAACCTCTCCCCTTCTCCAGGGGACCATGTATGCCTCTCTTGGGGTCCTCCTTGTTTACTAGCTTCTCTGGCAGTGTGGATTGCAGGCTGGTAATCCTTTACTCTATGTCCAAAATCCGAATATGAGTGAGTGCATACCATGTTTGTCTTTTTGTGATTGGGTTACCTCACTCAGAATGGTTTCTTCTAGTTCAATCCATTTTCCTGCAAATTTCAAGATTCCATTTTTTTCCCTCTGAGTAGTACTCCATTGTGTAAATGTACCACATTTTCTCTATCCATTCTTCGGTTGAGGGGCATCTAGGCTGCTTCCAGTTTCTGGCTATTACAAATAGTCCTGCTATGAACGTCGTTGAACAGATGTCCTTGTTGTATAAATGTTCTTCTATTGGGTATATGCCTAAGAGTGGAATTGATGGGTCTTGTAGTATACTCATTCCCATTTTCCTGAGGAACCTGCATACTGATTTCTAAAGTTGCTGTACAAGTTGGCACTCCCACCAGCAGTGGAGAACTGTTCCCCTTTCTCCCCATCCTCTGCAGCATAAACTGTCATTGGTGTTTTTTATTTTGGCCATTCTGACAGGAGTAAGATTGTATCTCAGAGTTGTTTTGATTTGCATTTCCCTGATGGCAAAGGATGTTGAGTACTTTCTTATGTGTCTTACAGCTATTTTAGATTCCTCTATTGAGAATTGTCTATTTAGTTCTGTAACCCACTTTTTAATTGGGTTGTTTGGTGTTTGGGGGACTAGCTTCTTGAGTTCTTTGTATATTTTGGAGATCAGCCCTCTGTCAGATGTGGGGTTGGTGAATATCTTTTCCCAGTCTGTGGGCTGTTGCTTTGTCTTGCTGATTGTGTCCTTTGCCTTACAGAAGCTTCTCAGTTTCAGGAAGTCCCCATTATCAATTGTTGATCTCAGTGTCTGTGCTACTGGTGCAATTAATGTTCAGGAAGCAGTCTCCTGTACCAATTCATTCAAGGGTATTTCCCACTTTGTCTTCTAATAGGTTCATTGTGGCTGGGTTTATGTTGAGGTCTTTGATCCATTTGGACTTAAGTTTTGTGCATGGTGATAGGCTTGGGTCTATCTGCAGTCTTCTACATGTCTGCATCCAGTTATGCCAGCACCATTTGTTGAAGATGTTTTCTTTGTTCCATCATATAAATTTGGATTGTTTCTCAAAAATCAGGTGTTCATAGGTGTGTGGGTTAATATCAGGGCTTTCAACTCTATTCCATTGGTCTACCTGTCTATTTTTGTGCCAATACCAAGCTGTTTTCAGGGCAATAGCTCTGTAATAGAGCTTGAAGTCAGGGAGGTAATGCCTCCAGAAGTTCCTTTATTGTACAGGATTGTTTTGGCTATCCTGGGTCTTTTGTTTCTCCATATAAAGTTGAGAATTGTTCTTTCAAGGTCTGTGAAGAATTGTGTTGGGATTTTGATGGGGATTGCATTGAATCTGTAGATTGCTTTTGGCAAGATTACAATTTTTACTATGTTGATCCTGCCTATCCAAGAGCATGGTAGATCTTTCCATTTTCTGGTATCTTCTTTAATTTCTTTCTTTAGAAACTCAAAATTCTTACAGGTCTTTCACTTTTTTGGTTAGTGTTACCCCAAGGTTGTTTATGTTGTTTGTGGGAATTGTAAAGGGTGATGTTTCTCTGATTTCTTTCTCTACCAGTGTGTCATCGGTATATAGTAGGGCTACAGATTTTTTGAGTTAATCTTGTATCCTGCCACTTTGCTGAAGGCGTTTATCTGCTGTAGGAGTTCCCTGGTAGTTTTTCGGGTCACTAATGTAGACTATCATATCGTCTGCAAATAGTGAGAGTTTGACTTCTACCCTTCCAATTTGTATTCCCTTGATCTCCTTTTGTTGTCTTATTGCTCTAGCTAGAACTTCAAGGACAATATTGAAGAGAAGAGGTATGGAGAGAGTTGACAGCCTTGGCTTGTCCCCGATTTTAGAGGAATTGCATTGAGTTTCTCTCCATTTAATTTGATGTTGGCTGTTGGCTTGCTGTATATTGCTTTTATTATGTTGAGGTATGTTCTATTATCCCTGATCTCTCCAAGACCTTTATCATGAAGAGGTATTGGATTTTGTCAAAGACTTTTTCAGCATCTAGTGAGATGATCACGTGTTTTTTTTTTTCCTCAGTTTGTTTATATGGTGGAATACACTGATGGATTTTCATATGTTGAACCATCCTTGCCTCCCTGGGATGAAGCCTACTTGACCATGGTGGATGATTTCTCTGATGTGTTCTTGGATTCGATTTGCCAGTATTTTATTGAGAATTTTTACATCAATGTTCATGAGGGATATTGGTCTGTAGTTCTCTTTCTTAGTCGTGTCTTTGTGTGGCTTGGGTATCAAGGTTATTGAAGCCTCACAAAAAGAGTTTGGCAATGACCCTTCTGATTCTATTGTGTGGAATACTTTGAGGAGAATTGGTATTAGCTGTACCTTGAATTTCTGGTAGAATTCTGCACTGAAGCCATCTGGCCCTGGGCTTTTTGGGGTTTGGAAACTTGTGATGACTGCTTCTATTTCATTAGGTGTTATAGGTCTATTTAAGTTGCTTATCTGTTCTTGATTTAATTTTGGTAAGTGAAATCTGTTCAGAAAATTGTCCATTTCCTTTAGATTTTCGAATTTTGAGGAATATAGGTTTTTGAAGTATGACCTGATGATTCTCTGGATTTCCTCTGTGTCTGTTGTTATGTCCCCCTTTTCATTCCTGATTTTATTAATTTGCATGTTCACTCTCTGCTGTTTGGTAAGTTTGGATAAAGGTTTGTCTATCTTGTTGATTTTCTCGAAGAAC
Organism: Cricetulus griseus; assembly: GCF_003668045.3. NCBI lineage: Eukaryota > Metazoa > Chordata > Mammalia > Rodentia > Cricetidae > Cricetulus > Cricetulus griseus. Next base: position 8,190,312 of record NC_048601.1, read on the forward strand.
CAACTCCTCGTTATATTGATTCTTTGTATTGTTCTCCTAGTTTCCACTTTTATTGATTTCAGCCCTCAATTTGATTATTTCATGGTGTCTGCTCCTCCAGGATGTAATGGCTTTTTTGTGTTCTAAAGCTTTCAGTTGTGCTGTTAATTCTCTAATGTGATTATTCTCCTGTTTCTTCATGTGGGCACTTAGCGCTATGAACTTTCCTCTTAGCACTGCTTTCAAAGTGTCCCATAGGTTTGGGTATGTTGTGTCCACATTCTCATTCTAGGAAATCTTTAATTTCTTTTTTATTTCTTCCTTGACACAGGAATTGTGCAATTGAGTGTTACTTAATTTCCATGAGTTTGTAGTTTTTCTGTAATTTGTGTTGTTGTTGAATTCTAACTTCAAAACATGGGGGTCTGATAGGATACAGGGGGTTATTTCAATTTTTTTGTTCCTATTGAGGTTTGCTATGTTGCCAAGTATGTGGTCGATTTTGGTGAGAGTGGGGTGTTGAAGTACCCCTCTATAAGTGTGTGCAGTTTCATGTGTGATTTGAGTTTTAATAATGCTTCTTTTACAAACGTGGATGCCTTTGTATTTGGGGCATAAATGTTCAGAATTGAGACTTCATCCTGATGGATTTCTCCTGTGATGAGTAGCAAGTGACCTCCTTCATCTCTTTTGATTGATTTTAGTTTAAACTCCAATTTGTTGGATATTAGAATTGTTACCCCCACTTGTTTCTTGGGTCCATTTGATTGGAAAATCTCTTCCCAACCTTTAATTCTTAGGTACTGTCTGTCTTTGAAGTTGAGGTGTGTTTCTTGTATGCAGCAGAAGGATGGATTCTGTCTTCTTATCCATTCTGCTAATCTGTGTCTTTTTATAGGCAAGTTAAGACCATTAATATTGAGGGATATTAATGATCATTGATTATTGTTCATTCTTGTTTGTTTTTGATTTGGTGATGGTGGTGAAATTATGTGTGGGATTCTATCCCTTTTTCCTTTTGGCTGTTGGTAAAGTGGGATTATCTATTGCCCATATTTTTCTAGTTGTAGTTAACTTCCTTGGGTTGCAGTTTTCCTTCCAGAACTTTCTGTAGGGCTGGATTGGTGGATATGTATTGTTTGAATCTGGTTTTGTCATGGAATATCTTGTTTTCTCCATCTATAATGATTGAAAGCTTTGCTGGGTATAGTGGTCTGGGCTGGCATCCGTGGTTACTTAGTGTAGGTAGAATATCTATCCAGGACCTTCTGGCTTTCAGAGTTTCCATGGAAAATAAGGTGTAATTCTGATAGATTTGCCTTTATATGTTACTTGGCCTTTTTCCTTTGCTGCTCTTAATATTTTCTTTTTATTCTGTATGTTTGGTCTTTTGATTATTATGTGGCGAGGAGACCTTTTTTTTGGTTCAGTCTATTTGGTGTTTTGTAGGCCTCTTGTATTTTCATTAGCCTGTCCTTCTTTAGGTTGGGAAAGTTTTCTTCTACGATTTTGTTGAATATGTTTTCTGTGCCTTTGAGTTGGATTTCTTCACCTTCTTCTATACCTATGATTCTTAGGTTTGGTCTTTTCACAGTATCCCATATTTCCTGGATATTTTGTGTTAGGGATTTGTTGGACTTAAGATTTTCTTTTGTTGATGAGTCTATTTCTCCTGCTGTATCTTCAACTCCTGAGATTCTCTCTTCCATCTCTTGTATTCTGTTGGTTATGCTTGTGTCTATAGTTCCTGATTGTTTATCCAGCTTTTCTATTTCCAGCACTCCCTCAAATTGTGCTTTCTTTATTGTCTCTATTTCAGTTTTTGGGTCTTGAAATGTTTCCTCGAGAGATTTGTTGATATCTTGTAGTTTTTGGTTTGTTTTTTCTTCTATTTCTCTAAGGGATTTTCTCATGTCCTCTTTGAGGTCCTCTATCATTTTCATGAAGATGTTTTTAAGGTCATTCTCTTCTGCTTCATCTGCATTGTGATATTCAGGTCTTGCTGGTGTATGGTTTCTAGTCTCCAGTGGTGTCATATTGGGTTTTCCATTGTTGAATGTGCTTTTATATTGTCCTCTTCTCATCCTTACTTCTGGTGGGTATAGCAGGAGTCTCTTCCTCCCCTGGTGGGTATGGGACCGAGGTTCCCTTCTGGTAGATGCAAACAGTTCAGATGTTTACAGAAGTCAGATTCCCTAGAGCTATAGTTATAGGAAATTTGTGAGCCAGCAGGTCCTCTGCAAAAGTAATGTGTTCTTAACTGCCGAGTCATCTCTCTGGCCATTCTAACATTGTATGTGTACCTGTTGCATTTACAAGTCCCTGTAGGTGTGCACATGTGCACACACAGGTGAAGTCCAGAAGTCAGTATTTGGTGTCTTCCCCTACCATTCTCCACCTTGTCGTCAGGGTCTCTCAGTGAACCTGGAGGTCACTGATTCAGCTAGACCACTCAACCAGTGAGCCTCCACCTCCCCATCTGCAGAAGGTCCATTAGGGATCCACCTGTCTCCACCTCCCCAACTGCAGAGGGTGCACCAGGGATCCACCTGTCTCCACCTCCTCACCTGCAGGTCAGAGAGACTGGAAACAAGATGTAGAGTGGGTGAGAAAAAAATACACAGACTTCTTTTCTGAGGGACAGAAGCTTCTTCTTCTTCTTTTAACTATTCTCTCTGTTTCCCGATCTCCTCTGTTCTTTTTTCTGTTCTGTTCTCCTACCCTCCTACCCATCTTTCCTGATGACCACTGCTTTTCTCCTCTTCCTGGTGTCTCCCTTCCCCTTCTTTCCTTCTATGTCATTCCTAGTGTTTTCCTTCTGTGTGTCCTTGTTTCTTCTTTACAACTTGTAGACCCCACAAAAATCTTTCAAGCAAAATAAAAATTACAATGTGGCTACTCTATTTTTAAATAGATGATTATAATGCATACAATTAAAGGGTGGTTTCCTTCTCCCTTACATGAGTAAACATTTTACATATTATAGGTGAAAAACAAATTATCCCCCAAGAACCCGCATAGAGTTAAAACATTTCTTTTAGATTCTCATAATCAGGACCCTTTCAGCCATAACCATTTACATAGGCAGGATTTTTTATAATTACTAGTTTCACTCTTCATATTTTAGAGTCCAGTCCAATTATCTTAACTAATCATCTAATTCTTTGTTTCCTAGTTACATGAAGTCTAGTATTGAAAGCTGTGTTTTAGCTATGGTGCACACCGAAACCCTGGAACACATTTCCAAATATCAGAAAGAACTTGAGCTAACCCCTGAGACTCAATTGTTTTCCTTAATTATTAAACTAAACCATAATCTATATTTCTTCTCAAGAGAAACTCATAAGGCCTAGCTGTGTGACTTCTTTACTTCTATTTTCTATCTTCTGTAACCCATGCTTTACCAGGGGCAAGGAACAACACTATACCCTACCTTAATTTTCCCACTAAACTAACATGTGCCACAACCCCATACTACATTTGTTAAAAACCCTTTAGCATAAAAATTCTATTTAAACTAACACTATACTTGTTAAAAATTACTTGAATTAAACAGTGCAGATTAAGAAGAAATCATCTTCATGATGATCCACAGGTAAAAATACCTAGTAGAACGAGATATTTCCACGAGATAATCATACTACATTAAAGGCAGTGGGGATCCCACACACACACCCATTCACACCATGCCAAATAGTAAAGAAAGATGGCAACACCAAACATGAAGAGGCACACCAGTAGCAAGAGACATTCTGGAGTCAAAGCCTTTGAAGCCTTACCAAGCTGAGATTTCACCCATCAGTGTCTCAAATTATGGTGGGCCAAACTCCTCCTGAAGTCAATTTCTACCTGTTGCTCCTCTGACGTAGTCACCGGCACCCATCTCCAGGTTACAGCCACATGCCACAATGTTCAGCTTTTTGCGTGGGGTGTGATAGAGCTTGAACTCTCGAGTAGAGAGAAGTACTTTACCAACTGAGTCGTCTGCCCAGCCTGTCTGTACGTCGTTCTACAGGTAGGTTTTCACCAGCTCTTACAGTTTCCATTCAAACATTAGTGAGGAATCAGACAAGAAAATAATTATACAGTTCATGAGAATATAAGCAAGGTCAAGAGAGTGCTTGTGCTGGAGTCCATCCTGTTTGCTAGAGTTTCTTTCAGCCTGGTTCTGCCACCATTCCAGCCACAAATAAACACACAGACTTATATTAATTATTAAACTGTTGATCGATGGCTAGGGATTATTATTGGCTAGTTCTCTCTTAATTATTCACCCATTTCTATTCATCTAAGTATTTCCACATGTGCTTATCTTACCAGAGAAGGGTCCAGACCTGTTATTCCTTCCTACACTACATGGCATCTCTTCAAGGTCTCTCTTTGCCTACCTTTCCCAGAATTTTCCTCATCTCCTAGTCCCTCCTATCTTCCTGCCTCTATTGGCCAAACAGTGTCTTATTCATCAACCAATAAGAGAAACATATGTACAGAAGGACATCCCCCAACAATCCTGCAGTTTCAGGAAGGGAAGAAACAACAGAGCATGAAGGAAAACAAGAGTTCAAAGATTGAGTTCTTGTCTGAGATGGCCTCAAAGTTAAGGGCAAAGGCAGAGAGACATAAAACCCACTGTAAGAATGAATAACAGTGAGTAACTGTTTAGTGACAGACTGAGGCTGAAAATCTTGGCCAGTGCTCAGATGAGAGACAGGTGAAGTTAGTGTGTGCACTAACTCCTTACCAAATGAGATCAGCAAACTAAGACACAGAGTCCTTCTGTGACACTCTACTCAGAAACACGCTTTGGAAATATCCCTTGCAGCACTATGCCTGGCAGATGACAGAGGCAAAGGAGGCTGGAGATACCTGCAAGCTCCATTGTGCTTAGGATAGGGGAAACCTGGGCATGGTGGGGCCACCCCTGTAATTTCCTGTGGGCATGCTGGGGTACCCCTGCAATATCATCTAGGTGTTGTGGGGCACCCTGAAATCTGAGCTGAGCATGGTGGGAACCCCGCCCCCTGAAGTATCAGAACTTTGGAGGGAAAGGCAGAAGGATCAGGAGTTCAAGACCAATGTAGATTGAAGACAAGCCTGGACAATGACGACAACAACAAAATAATGAAAAAAAAGTCTCTATTTAAAGTCATATTTTAAAGCATTTTGAGAATAATCCATCTTCCTTTGATTCTTTTTTATCTAACTTTCAAAAGTTAAAAAAAAAATAGGAAACCATGATAACACAAAAGAAAGGTGTTTTTTTAAAAGCAAGATGCCTATTAAACCATGTGAGATAAAGATGATAAAGTTGCAGTATACAAAACAGCCACTCGACCTTCCAACATGGACACTGCATTCAACATTACAACTCCTTCTCCTGATTGTCCTTGAAAGACTTAAACATTAGCAAAGAAATATAGCTCAGAAACTGACCAAGGCTACTACTATGACTTAGTGTCTGGAATTTACCAGCCACCAGCAATTACTCCCTTACAAGGCCATAAGATAACTGGGTACCAAGAATTCCCAGATGGCCACCCTCCCCAAGGTGCTCATGAAGGAAACAGATTGCCCCACCAGCCAATGTGTCAATAATTAACAATTAAGGGTCCCTACGAAACAAAGAGATAGCTACCATTCGTTAGCACATTCTGAGGGCTGCAGGTTTTACAACTGGTGGGGTCAGGAGGCCATCTGATTCCCAGGCCTCCCCTCAAGACAAAGGGCCTCCTAGGAAACCATGACTCTGGTCACATACTCAAGGGACAGAGAGTCGAGGCCCCTCCCTAAACTTATGGTTTTTGCCTTTAAAAACGCCTGTGCCTGGGGGACAGGGCTGCTCTCTAGCCTGTATGCTGAGAGAGTCTGTTTGTACAAACGCCCACCTTTCATTAAAGCCTCTTGCTGTTTGCATCAAGTTTCCACCTCCGCATGGTGATTGGGGTGGCCACCATCCTGGGAAAAGATCCTAGAGGCCTGAGCTTCCGGGATCTTACAGTCCTGCCTTTGCTGTCTTAGGTCACACACGTGACACAGTTAATTAATTGATTTATTTGTTTACTTTTCTTTGTTGCTCATCTCTGGGATCTAATGTCCATACTAGTTACTATCCCTTGTAATTTCATCTCCCGTTTCCCCTCTGAAATACTAGAAGAACACCAGGAGGCAGGGCATACTTCTGCCTAGACCCTCACAGCCTGAAGTCCATCCACACAGAAAGCCAGTCTTCCTATCCATCGAGAATCTGCTTCATAGTTATTTTCTCCCTGAGCCTACCCAGGCCGCTGTATACAAAACTGCAACTGGTCCTTCCCACCCCGACAGGGACATTCAACATTGCAACGCTTCCTGCCTGATTTTCCTCCTGTTACTGCCTTAGGTCATGCACGTGACACTAATTACATTGATTCGTTTGTTTATGTTTCTTTGTTGTTCATCTCTGGGATCTAATGTCCCAACATGAGTTACTCCTCCCATTGCTGTGACAAAATACCCCCAAAAGAAGCATCTTCCTGTAGGAAGTGTTTACTGGGGCTTGCAATTTAATTCGGAATATAGTCCATCACGATAGCAAGGCTGCACAATGGGGGCTTGAGGCAACTTGTCCCCTCACCATCGAAGTTAAGAAGCAGAAAGCAGACCAGTGGGACTGGCCCCAACCTCAAGGCCCAAACCCTCAATGATTTCATTTTTTTTCTGTGAGGCTCCACCTCCTAAAGGTTCCATAAGCTCCCAAAACAGCGCCACCATCTGGACACCAGGTGTTCAAACACATGAGCCTGCGGAGACAGTTCACATTCAAACTACAACAGTACCTTAAATAACGAAAGTCACTCTGAATTCTGGCCTCAAGAGAAGCCCGCAGGGTCCAGCAGTCATACTTAAGTCTACAGCAGTCAGCTAGCAGTCACTGTCCTCTGCACACGTTAGCTGGCTTCTTCAGTGGAAGTAAAATGAGCTTCTCAGGGACCATCTGGGACAGAAATGATTGATCCTTTTTTACATGATATGTTTATGTAAATATTAATCAACAGCTCTTGCTAAAGAAAAACACAGCATATGCTTAAGCAAACACACACACACATGTGTGTGTGCCTCTTTGAAAAATAATTTTAAATGCAAGCAGCTTTTGCAGAAATTCTCACAAATGATCCCAAACGTTGGCAGTTAACATCCTCAGAGGAAACATTGGCCACTTCGTTACTGTGAACGAAGTAAATGTAGGGATTTCTTTTATATACATGTGACGGTGTAACAGTAATGTCAAGATGTGTTTATACTAAGGGCTGGGGGAATAGGCCTAATGGTGGCGGCATAAGAAAAGCCCAGAGTATGCCAAGAAAGAGCTAAGCTGAAAAAGAGAGAATGGGGGTGAAGTGCGCGTCTCCGCTTTCCCTCGCATGGGGTGTGATGAGTGTACTGAGACGCTGTTTTCATGAGCGCTGCTTGGACAGCTCTATGCAAAGCTGAGAAGGGACCAAGAACGATGGCATCAGTCCCTTGTTAGGTATCTCTTTATGCTGGGACATCTGATAGATGCTCCATATTCCTTTATCCTATCGAGTACACAATTCCTATTACCCACAGAGAAATGAAAGAAATCTCCAAGGTTATAAAAACAGCAGTAAAAGCGCTTACCTCTCTGTGCTGAAAATACTAGAGCTGAAAGATGGTTCAGCAGTTAAGGGCAATGATTGCTGCTGTGGAGGGCCCAGCCCCCACCCAGTGGCTCACCGCCACTTGGAACTCCAGTTCTAGAGGATCCGACGCCCTCTTCTACACACCCATGGTCCAGTGTGCATGTACAGAGGCAAAACTCACACATTTCAAACAAGTAAATCTAAAAGCATCGATAACATGTTGTTAGCGAGCATAGCCATTATTATTAGGTGAAGAAGTGACCAAGATGTGTGCCGTCTTCTAAAAAACCTGATACTAAAACGTATCCTGTTTGTATATTGCTGTCCCATACTTCATGGGAACCTCCTGCACTTTCATATGGAGAAGACTCATGGTGATCTGCAATTCTGCTACAGATCATTAAACCAAAGGAGTGGGAGAAAATATGAGAATGTGTCTTCTTAATGCACAAAACACGTGATGCCTCTGACAACTGCAACTTAACTTGTTTGCCCTCTATACAGCCCGTCACCCAGTCACCCAGACAACTCTGAAGGACACCTCTCCTTCTACAGATGTTTAGCTACATCACAGACTAAAAGCAGACTTCACATCTCCCAGGAGCACAGACAACAGGTTTCAGGGAGATTTGTGGGGGTGGGGGAGGTTGTGGCAATCACTTTAGCTTCTGTAAATAGAGTGTTTTTTTTTTAAAGCAACTACCTATATTCACATGTAATGTACTTATTGTTTTTTATAAGTAAATGTGAATTCATATTCAAAAATTCCTATTTTATTTTCTAGTATTTAATATGGAATGTCAGTAAGCAGGATCCATAGGAACATGAGCTCCCTGGGGAGACTAGGTAGTTATTAAGGCTATCTTGGCTCCTACAAAGTTAACTGGGCTAGGCTGAATGTGTGTGTGTGTGTGTGTGTGTCTGTCTGTCTGTCTATCTGTCTGTCTGTCTGTGTATGTGCATGCATACCTTAGTGTTCTGGGGTTGCCTGGATGTACATGTATGCGAAGGCAGGTGTGAAGACTAATCATAGCATCCCAGTGCACGGTGTTTCCTGTCATCAGTGCCCTCCCCTGATAATCTTATCCAATCAGCAGCCCTTGGAAGAGGAGGGAAGTGAGACACACAGAGGGATAGGGTGTTCAGTGATCAATGCATGGATAATGGAGTAAAAAGAGTAAATGGATGGGTCATCGAGAAGAGGAGAAAGTTGGGAAGCCGTGGTACTATAACTGGATCTAGTAAACAATCAACAACCTAGCTCTTCTCATTTGATCTCAAGCAAGCATCCTTCTCAGTCCGTGCTCACGTGTGCTCAGGCCGGGTCTATCTCTACTGTGTCTTCAGGGATGAAGTCCTGTGGGAACTGAGAAAGCACCTCAGCTGTGAAGTCAAGGTTTTCTTCAAGACCCCCCTTCAGGACTCTCTAGTACTAGGATGGGTCTTCCTTAATACTGGGTGTCTCCTTTTTCTTCCAGTGTTTTCATTTATTCATTTTTTTTTCTACTTTAGGGTTTTAGCTGAGTATCTTTAGTCCATTTTCACTTTCTAACAAAATATCTTAGGTTGCATAATATGAGTGTGAAACCTTATAGTTTTGGAGGTGACAATCCAAGACTAAGATGCCAACAGAGCTGGAAGAGGTGGAGGAAACCTGTCTATAATCACAATACTCAAAGGACTAGAAGTTCAACGTCATCCTTAGCTATCTGCAGAATTTAAGGCTAGCCTGCACTGCATGAGAGCTTGCCAAAATTTTTAAAAAATGCCAATAGAGTGGGTGTTTGGCGAGGGCTTCCCGTTTCATAAATGACACTCTCTGTGTGTCTTCCATGGTGGAAGTAGTAATCACACTCCTTCAAGATGTCTGATCGGAGCCTTAGCAAACCCCGCTTGCCAGTGAAGAGGCTGGTGACTGGGTTATCTTAGGATGGTTCTGCCACCTGACATTACCACATTCGGCATCTCCTCTAACATCTTCAATTTGAGGAACGACCCAGTTAGCCTGAAAACATGGCACATGCCAGGCTCACAATCAGTGCAGTGTTTGAACTGCAATTCTATTTACTGGCACTTCCATAAAATTTTTAACAAGACATAATTTCTGCTGTATCACATAGGAAACAATAGAGACCAGGGAGAACTATCCCAATGCCATACTTCATAAATATTTCCAGAAAACTGAAAGGGTGGGCCTTCGCAGGATGCTGTGTGGCACTGTGAGAGAAAAGCCAGTTTGTCCTTGGAGTTTGTTGGCTTGATAGTTACATCATGAGTTATAACTGCCCCCTGGTATAGCTTCATTCTTAATTGCATATGTAACTATCGAGCCAATCACTGGATAACCCATGTACACTGGAATGTCACAAGCTGCCCTGGAGATCTGACTGGGAGCATTTGTCTGACCGTGCCTGACAGCAGCTACAGCAGGGATGTTTTTCTTTACTAATCTTGGCCCAGAGCTAGCAGAAGAATCAAGCCGAAGTCTGTGCAAGATAGCTCAGAAAGCTCCTGAGGCTAACATCAGTTGGCTTCAGCTTGGAAAATAATAAAAAGAAGTCTTTTTAAAATCTACATCACTAGCTGAATAATCAGAGGTTAAATAGCTCCAGTATCTCCCCCTCTGTAAAAACTGATTAATAATAATAACATTTATTAAATAAAGTATAACCTATTTTCAATTTGAAGTACCAAAAAGAATGACTAAGGGAATGTGTTTAAGTTGCTGTGGGGTTTCTCAGTCCGTGAATAGATGTGTTTGAAAAAAGAATCTCACTGTGAAACCAGAATTCTTCTGTCTCCACTAGCCAACAGTACCAGGAAGACAAAACTTGAAATGACTGGGAAAAGTATACAGCACTGTATGAAAAGGATTGGCCTGATGTTTTGGATGAAGCCCTACGGAAATGATGTACACAACTCATACTAGACTTGCTTGACCCAAACAGTGGAATTTAAACAGGAAAGAGGGGCTGGGGAGAAGGCTCGGCGGATAAAATGCCAGCTGCATAAGCTTGAGGACATGAGTGGGGATTCCCAAAAACCACATACAAGCTGAGTATGGTGGTGACGTCTAAGCCCATCACAGAGTGGGGGGTGGTCAAGGGTAACAGGTGGATTCTGGGCTTGACAGCCATCCAATCCAGCTGAAACAGCAAGTTCCAGGCTCAGTGAATGGTTCTGTCTCAAAAACAAAGTAGAGAACTAGAGAGGACAGCACCTGACAACAACCTGTGGCCTTCAGATGCATAGGTACACACATACACACACACATACACACACACACACACACACACACACACACACACACACACACACACACCACCCTGTCAAAGGTAAATATTTCAAATAGTAATGGACATGGAAAACTTTATTGACTTATTACTTTACCCTGGACATGGTTCTTTAAGACTCTGTTATTATAACAATACTTTCAAGTGTATAGAAATAAGAGCTCCAAGGCCAGAGAGATGCTCAGTGGGTAAAGGCACCTGCTGCCAAGCCTGACAACCCAAATTTGGTCCCTAGGACCCATGTGGTAGAAGGAGAGACTACTACAAGTTCCCCTCTGACTTGTACAGACAGCAACATGTATGCTGTGTGTAAGCTCACATACATGCATACAATAAATAAATGAAAAGTTTCTGAAATATCCACTTGACTTCCCTTAACTTTGAAAAGTAAATTGTGACATATGATGTCTTGCTCTGCCCTGAAGAAAAATACTTTGTAATTGTTGAGCTTAGCAATGTGTGGGTCACAGGTTTCCACATGCATGTCTCAAGCTCTACGTGCACCCTGTATTCTGAAAATCACATCTAGCATCTTTAAACATAGAAAATGGTAATGAGAACTCTTACAAGTTTGATATATCACAAAGACATCTGTCCTTTAGGGGAAAAAAATGAAGTGTGATCACAACAATTAAGAAAAATTAACACATCCATGAGAGAATTTATATTGATTTAGTTTCATTTTCGAATGTGATGTCTTTATTGAGGCATGATGTGCAACCTTACATTTGATTTGTTCCCTCCATCAAGAAGCAGTTATCAGAGACTTGCCTCCTGCCAGCCACAGCACGAATGCCTTGAATGAGACATGATGAAGCAGATATAGACCCATTCCAAACACACAGCAGAACAGAGATGATAGACAGACAGCTTCAATGGAGTGAGAGGCATCGTAATACCTTCATATTCATGGAACTTGGGAGAGACATGAGTGGTGGTAGCCAGGGGCCTCACGCTGGGGACAGTAATAGTGCAGGGCCTTACCAATACTCTCACGAAGGAGTCACAGCACAGGAAAACCAAGTAGGTGGTTCAGTTCCTTGGGCTCTAGTAGAGCTTGGGGCATTCTGCAACTGTGTGTTTCAGCTGGGCTGACACATAAAATACCAACAGACAAGTGACAGTTAAGTCATTCTAGAGGCCATTTTGTGTCAGAGGGTTTCAGACTGCTTCCTGGAGATGTTTAGAATGACCCAGTTAGAGCTGTGGTTTCCATGTGACAAAATATCTACAACTTGGTCAGGCTGAGACGCCGCAGCAGGTTCTGTCGGCTGCTCTCGTGATGGAAAATAAGTTCCGAGCTGAGTCCAGTCAACGGCTGCAGCAGATGCTGCTAACCGGCTGGGTGCTGTCTGGTCTCCCTCTGACCATTACATGGAGAAGGACAACTTTGCCTAGAGTAGCAACACGCTGAGTTCAAAACCTGGTTCCTTTCAAGAGGCCTGCGAAGCCAAAGCCCCAGAGGATGAAGAGCACGGTTCTACCTAATAGCACGTGAAGGAGAAGCCACTGGGATGAGCTATTGTAGAATCTGCTGTCTTCCTGATTAAAATGTCAGATACTCCTGAGTTCAGAGGCATACACTAGCTCTGGAGGGGTAGAGGTAGGAGGCTAGCCTGGCTTATATGAGACTCTAACTGGGAAAGAAAAAGGAAAAAAAAATAATCCAAAAGGTAGATACAGTGTTAACACTTAACTCTGTCTAACTCCTTCCTGTTGCCTAAACCTTGGAGGGATAGAGGCAGAGCCACCATGTCCTAAGCTCCAAAATCGTAAGTGGTGTGTGAGAAAATAATCTATTTTTGGGAAGGTGCCGTCACCAGATTTCTATTATATAGCTTAACAAGTAATGTGGCTGACTCAGAAACAAAGCAAGTTTCATGAGGATCAGCAACGAAAAAAATCTCAACAGTAAACACACAGAGGAAAACATCTGTTTTACAAGCAGATGGGAAAGATGCAGAAAAGACCTCTAAGCTCTTTATTATGGTTTATAACTCCAAAGGCTCAGCCTGTCTATTGATATCAGCATGGATTGACTTTTTCAGACTTAAGTCTGTGGCCTGATAGCTCCTCTTTCCTGTTCTAATGCTCACTGTCCACCTCTTCCTTGCTCTTCTTTACTTTCCTTAGGTCTTTGCAAGTTGAAGAGTGTGCCCGTGGGGCTGGCAGTATGGTGACTTGAGTTTTAGCCCCCCCCCCCAGAATCTAGAAAGAAAGAAAGAAAGAAAGAAAGAAAGAAAGAAAGAAATTAAGAAAGAAAGAAATTAAGAAAGAGAGGGAGAGAGAGAAAGAGAGAGAGGGAGGTGGAAGGAGGAAAGTGGAGGAAAAAAGAGAGGGGGGAGAGAGAGAGAGAGAGAGAGAGAGAGAGAGAGAGAGAGAGAGAGAGAGAGAGAGAGAGAGAGAGAGAGAGAACCCAGAGCATGGAGGTAGATATCCTGTGACTCTCTGGCCAGCTATCCTAGCATACATAGCTGGAGTTGTGAGCCTTTGTGTGGGTTTTTAGAACAAAACCCAGTTCCTCTGCAAGAGTATCCGGTGCTCTTAACAAATGAGCTATCTTTCCAGCCCCCAAATATCTGAATATGGAGTCTGGGCATGGTGTGTGCCTGTAATGCTATGATGCAAACAGAAGAATTAGGAGTTCAAGGCCAGTGTTGGTTGAGAGAGACTCTGAATCAAAAATAATAATAATAATAATAATAATAATAATAATAATAAAACAACCAAAAAAAAGAGAAATCCACTTTTATAAAAGAGATACTTGGAACCACAATCACAAGCTAAAGACTGGACTCAGGCTTCCCATAAGCTAGGTAGCCACTCAGCCACAGAGCGAGCCCCTCGCCAACTTTATTTGAATGACACAAGCACTGACCCAATGCCAGCATCATCATAGCTTTAAGGTTAGGTGGCACCAGTCAAAAGCAGTCCCAGGACTTTGGCGTCTGGGACAGTGTATAGATTACTCCTTCCCTTCTCTGAGGATCACTGTGAACAGGAGTTTCTAGGGATCCAACCACGACTAGAAACCCACACGTGGCTCCCAGCCACTCTGCTTCCCTGCACGTAGCAGGAACTCTTCTGATTACATGTGGGCTGACAATGACATGTGTGTTGTTCCAACTAAGTAATTCCAATCATTAACATGTGAAGCTGACCCGCATGACTGTGCTGGCTGCCAGATGTGCTCGTGAGGAAATGTCTGCTCCTAAGCATCATGAGCCCTCATTAAAGCACATGAAGGGCATCATATTTACTTCATCACTCTTCTGTGGAATGATGCTCTGGCTCTTGATTGCAGCTAGCCTCCAAATGGAAAGCACAAAATAACCACTGCTATATGGTAAGTTCTGGAAGTTTAATTGTGTAAACACAGAACGTAACCTCAATGACTGAGATGCTAACGACGAGTCAGCCTGAGACCCCAACAGAAAAATTCCTTGTGGAATTAATTACCTTTTTTCAGGTCCCAGGAAAAGCCAGCCTTCCCTTAGACCAACATGATTAATAACTAAGGAGGCATTTCTATATAAAATTGCACGATGGCATTTTATGCATCCCTACTTTACCTCTGCCCGGCTGTCGCCTGCCTTGATTGACTCCATGTGCTACAGAAAGGAAAGGCAAAAAGAAAAACCGCACAATGTGTTTAAACATCATCTTTTTATTTATACCAGAATAGTTGATGCAAAGGTCAGAATACATTGAAATCGAAGATTAACTAGAAACACTTTTACTCGAGATCTCTCATAACTCAACTGCTGGGACGATTAAACAGGAAGCCCGGTGTTGAATAAAGATGATGGACATTTCACAGATGGTAGAAGAGGAGGGAGAGGACAAAAGAACAGTCATATGCTTAATACCAAAAGCTACACGAATTATGATTTGTAAACATGCAAGCTCCCCAGACCAGACATTACTGGAGAAGCATCCCCTGGGTAGGTACTGGTTCTTTAGTACAGTCAGTCTAGATCTGCTTCGAGTTATCTTTCTCCTTGCTGGACCAAAATACATAACAAAAGCTGCTTAAGGAAGGAAGAGCTTATTCTGCTTCCCAGTTTGAGGGTTCAGTCCATCATGGCAGGAATAGATTCTAGTGATAGCTCACTCTGATCTTCATCTAGCAAGACTCCACAGTCAGAATGGGTCTTCACACCCCCTCTGGGGTACCTTTACAGACATACTCAGAGGTTATCTATGAATCTAAACATTGCCACATTGACGATGAAAACTAACAATCACAGCTTGCATGCCAACAAGTTACATGTATATGCAGGTAACAACCATTACTGAAGAAAGAGTACTTGGCCGTGAAAGAAAACAAGGAGGGGTTTACGGGAGGGCTTGGAGGGAGGAGAGGGAATGGAAAATGATGGAATTATATTACAGTCTCAAAAGTGGAAGAAATTTTAGAAAACAGACATAAAACAAAAGCATAAAAGGAGAGGGGATTCAACCATCAAATGCAATTGACTGGTACTGTTTATCCGGAATGATGCTGAGAAAGCTTTGGAAGTAGAATGCAAGAGCAGAAGCAAACGGTGCTATAATTCATTAGTAAAAACCCTGTCTGTAGGAGTGTGAGAAACATCAAGGTGTGGTGGCACGTGCCCTTAAACCCAGCTCGAGAGGCAGAGGCAGGCAGATCTTTGGAAGTTTCCAGTCAGGCTGGGTATTTGTTGTTTTTGTTTGGGGTTTTTTTGTTTTGCATTTTTGTTTTGTTTTGTTTTGTTTTTGTTTTTGTTGTTGTTTTGGGTTTTCTTTATTGGTTAGTTGTTAGGTCCTATCTGTGGCTCTAGGTGAGAATCGGAAGTTCATTTGCTAGTTAACTAACACACTGAGACCTAGAATTTGTGAACAAGAATCAGAAAACAAATAGTCCATGTACATCAGTGTCCTCCAGTTGACGCTAGAGCTGTGCCCTGAGAAGCTCGTGGAAACCTGAAAATGTATTAAGTCCAAGACACATTTGGTGACACCGTAGCTCAGCAACACAATGTGCTACAGGTTATGTCGCCCAGGTGACCACGGGGCTGGATCTGGGTGCAGCTCACTGCCACTGGCCAGCTCAGAGCATCAGACTACATACCACAACCCACAAAGGAGATCAAAATACAAACCCAAAGTTTGGATTCTACTACAAGCACATTCCTTTATCACCAATTTGTAAAGCCAACCCCCCCCAAAAAAAAGTTAACCCAAACCTCTCTATATGGAGACCTGTCTTAGTTGTAAACTTGGTACAGGCTAGAACCATCTGAGTGGAAAACTTCCATCGAGAAGCAACCTAGATCAGATTGGTGGTGGACATGTCTGTGAGGGACTGTCTTCATTGTCAACTGATATAGTAGAACCAAGCCCACTATGAGCAGCACTAAAACCTGGGTAGCTGGTCCTGTGATGCAGGAGAACACCAGCTAAGCATGAGACGGCAGAGCAGGCAGCAAACAGTATTCTCCATGGTCTCTGCTTCAAGTTCCTCCTTGAATTCCTGCCCTGACTTCCCTCAATTATGGACTGAAATTTTTACACTGAAGCAAACCCTCTCCTTCCCCAAGTTGCCTTTGGTAAGGGTGTTTTATCATAGCAACCGCAAGGAAATTAGAGCAGGAACCACCTATAACCCATCAAGTAACTAGCCAACTCACTGAACGTTGACTTGAGGTGTGTTTAATGTTGTTTAATTTTTCATGGTGACACAGATGAAAATCATCAATTATTTACAACATATCATGGAAATTTATTTCAGCAAATATTTATTAGTGTTTTACACACTATTCTATGTATTTTACAAGTGTAAAGCAGTTATGGCGCACCATAAAACCAATGAGTTAGTCTCTGTCTATAAAAAGTGGTGCCATCATAGAAAAGATCGAACATTCAGCAAATGGATTCTATGAGACAATTTGACATGAAACAGCAGTTTGTATAATTGTTGAGTATGAAATTATGAAATTTCAGAAAATTGTTGATACACACACACACACACACACACACACACACACACACACACACACACGAAGTGAAATAGAGATAAGCCTAAAAGTGGTAACCCCTCACTGCCATTCACTCGAGACCTTCAAGGGCGCCCAGCCTCCCACCAAAGCAAATTAAGTACCGGATGCAGTGGTACAAACCTGTAATCCCAGCACTTGGAAGGACACCAAGGTCTCATCATACCTGCATGGTGAGTTTGAGACAAGTGTGAGATGCTTTTGACTCTCTCAACACTCCGCTACCGTCAGTTAAATACTACAGTATGCAAATCAGCTCATTGTTCAAAAGCAGACAAGGTCTTAAGAAAACTCTCCCATATGACTATCATTAGCAAGTGTTACGGAAATGTTCAAAGCCAGGAGTATGAATCCAGAGGGAAGATCAATTCAGCGATCTGTGACCAATTTCTGATACCTACTGAACACAAATCAGTTTACAGGAGGCTGAAGACCATCCATCACTTGAAGGCTCCTGGGTCTGGTAAGGGAGATGTGATGGGGAATATCCTGTGTATGTTTATCTTATTGATTGTCAAATAAAGTTCTGTTTGGCCAATGAGACAGCAAGTTAGACAGGACTAGGAGTCAAAGAGGATTCTGGGAAATGTAGTAGAGAAGTGGTGATCCAGGTAGGAAGTGACATAGCAAGGAGACTCATATTTAAGCAAGGAGAAACAGGAAGCGTTCCTTTTCCCCTTCACTTCCTCCAGCGGCACCATGTGAGCCACCAGCAAGACAGGGCGCCAGTGGAAGGCATCCTCTATAAGTCTTATAAAATATATAGACTTATGATAATTAAGACTGAGCTAACAGATAAGAATCCTAGTCATTAGCCAAGCAGCATTTGTACCTAATAGAAGTCTGTGTATTATTTTGTCCATCCATGCAGCAGTCAGAACTCGGGTGGCTGGTGGAGACTGCCCACGTGGCGGTAGGGCTTGGGCGGCTTTTGGCAGAAAGATTTATCATAACAGAGATGACTTTGGAGATAGAAATTGAAATGTTTTTCAGTCTTTCCCTTATGTTTTCTCCCCCTTGCTTTTGCTTCTGACCCCCACAGCAGCCCATGGGGGGAGTAATTCGGGCTCATGTGAGCATCCTGGCAATGCAGGTGTGCACTTGGGACAAGGGGGGACATGTGGGAAAGCGCTGAACCTGCTGACCTCTCAGAAGGCAAGAGCCACGTGGAATGGGTGCATGGATGCAGAGACAGCAGTATGGCTGGAATATTAGCTGGGCCCCAACAAAGTAAATCACTGAGAGTAACAACTGCCAGGCTTCTGGCTCTCCTACTGAAGAATGCGCTTACACACAGAAGAAGGATGCCTAGAAATAACTGGCATGATATCTGAAAGCCAGAGAAAGAATGTCTAATTATCTGCCCGGACGTACAAAGACAGGTGGGGAAGAAGAGGAAGAGAGAGGTGAGGAGGAGAAGGAGGAGGGCAGAGGGTGAGAGATTGCTGGGTTCGCCTGAACTGGCTGAGGAGCCAAGGCATCTCATTAACGGACAAATTCAGAACTGAGATCTTACAACCGGGACATATTGCTGGTTCCATGATGAGGGGCAGGCAAAATACTAGGCAGGTGGAACAAGAATATCAGAAAATACTCAAAGAATGGTGAGAATATGTCAAAAGGACGCAGAAGTAGCCTTGAAGGATGCTCTATTGGCCCATATCAGGACATGTTGGAATGTCAAATTGGCAATGATGGGTAAAGACGGGACTCCACAGTCAAGGCTGATTAGATTACAAATACGTGTGTGAGAGGGGACTCTGTGTGTGTGAGCTCACATGTGTGCCTGCCTGAGCATCCACACACAGGCCTGAGTAGGACACTTAGTGTCCTGCTCTATCACTCCCCAACTTTTTCTCTTGAGGCTGAGTCTCTCACTGAATCTGAGCTAGGAGAGCAGCCACCAAGCCCCAGTTATTCCCCCCATCTCCATCTCCCACAGTGCGGGGGGGGGGGGGTTACAGGTGTACCTGTGGCCACTCCCAAGCTTTTTTTCATGGGAGCCAGGGATTTGAACTCAGATCCTCATCTTACTCAGCAAGCATTCTTACCTACTGAGCCATCTCCCCAGCTCAGTAAGAACTTCTGATACAAGAATGTCAACGAATCAATATAGCAGGCAACAGCAAATCAATACTGGACAATCATAATGATGGCTAATGTCCATGAGAATTATCGGGTGAAGACTGGAAAGCTGCCGGTGAGGGTTTAACTAAAAAGAAAAGGATATGGGGTGGTCTTGGGATATCTACTCCAGAGGCATTATGAGCAGTGACACACAGAGAAGATTGGTGTGGTAGAGAAACACAGCAGGCATCAACGTGACCCAGTGACAGGTTAGAGACACCTAGAGGTACCCCTGGAGGTTTGGTGTCCTGAGGGGACACGACATCATTTCTGTGGATTCCTGCCCAGAAACCCTGATCTGAATCAGTCACAAAGAAACACTGGACAGAACCAGGCCATGTGTCATCCTGTAAACAGAAGGTTCAGCCTATTATTTAAAACTGTGACAGTGAGATGAGGGAAGAGAGATGCCTGTGTTCCAAACTGCAAGCCACTGAATGGCTGTGGCTAAATGGAACACACATTCCTGGGGGGATCTGGGCTCTGAAGAGAAGACTCGTTGTTGGAAGGGATGGAGAAAAGTGAATGGGGTCTGTGTGTGAGACATAGTCCTGTCTGCTCCTTGGTGTGTGTGAGTGCCTGTGCACTTGTGTGTGCATGCATGCATGTATGTGAGTGCATGTGTGTGAGTGCATATGTGTGTGAGTCTAAGTGCATGTGTGTGTGTGGCTGCATGTGTGTATGAGTGCATGTGTGTGTCAGTGTGTGTGTGTGAGTGTGTGTATATAAGTGTGGGGGGTGAGTGTGTATGTGTGGTAGAAGCTCACATGTGTGTGCCATGTACACACTCAAGGAGGTAGAGGATGACAACCGGTGTCCTTCTCGGTACTCCCCACCTTATTCTATTGAACAGGAAACCATTTCTCACTCAACCTAGAGCTGAGCTAGCAGCTGGCAAACTCAATGCTCTTCCCTCTGCTTCCCCTGCCCTTGGAGGCAGGCGCGTGTACAGCCTCTCTTGGATAGTGAGTGTGTGTGCAGCGTCTCTCGGATGGTGGGCCTGTGTGCAGCCATTCTTGGCTTCCTACGTGAGTGATGGGGGTTTGAACTCGGGCCTTCGTGCCTGTGCACCAAGCACTCTTACACACTCAGCCAGCTCCCCAGCCCATTTTCTGATTGTGAGAGTTTCCTTACTTAGGGACAACATGCTGTACTCCTGGGAAAGGGCTATGGGAATCTGTGTCTAAGACAGGCTTTCGGGAACTGGAGAAAAAAACTGGGAAATATTTCGAAAAGGCAGTGTCTGAACTGTGTGGTGAATTTATTGGGCTGATTTTGTAATGTTCTTTCTTCAGCTTTTTTTTTAATCATGTTAAAAATGTTTCCAAAAAATTCCAGAACTTATTTTTTAAAGTGAATGTGATAAAGACTCTTTTATTTAAATTCTTTAATTACTACTCATATTTACCTATCCACCCCCTGCCCATTCTCTTATAGAAGAGATAGCCAGAAGGGGACCTCAGGCTGCAAACCCACCAACTGTCACTTCCTTGTCTCTTGACTGAATTTTTCCACAAGCTCTGGAGTTTGCACAGAAATCCCAGGGACATAGGTCTGTCGAGGGACTTCACCCATATCAGGGAGATGCTCCTAAATTTTCAACCCTAATAATTTTTAAGGTATTAGAGAATGCGAAAAATTAGCCCCCAATTTCACTGCATGGGGAGTGGTGTATAGATAGACTGTGGCTAGCCCACTCCCATCATCTGTGTGTGAAAATGTCTGAGGAAACCTCTCTGCTCCTAACACAGGGCTCCTTCAGGCTTGCCACACTCCCTATGCCAACACACTTGGGCCATGACTAAAATCCATCCTCTCCATCCACATAACTACGTACACAATATATGGGGAATTTCTTAATAGACTAAAATCAGCTTTCTATCCTTTGGGGAGAAATCTTGAATTGAAAGGTCAACTGAAATATAAAATATTTAAAGATAACCCTTGAGGTTTTTATGTGAAAGCAGAAGGCAGAGGAAGTAGGGAGGGGTGAGGGTGGAGGGATGACTGCCTGGCTTTTGGAAGCATGTTCAGACACACATGCCATAACCTCCCCCAAGAGGAACAACACTGTGCCTTACAACACTCGAGAGAAAACTGTTGAGAGTAAGCCTGAAGCATCATCTCTCAGCTTCTGCTTCTGAAGACAAGCAAGAAGTCTAGACTGAGGGAAGAAAGTCAGACGAGCTAATCCACAGAGAAATTCAGCCTCAAGCTGTGTCTGAGTCAGCTAGAACGTGCATCCTGTCCCATCTGCTGTCTGGAACAGTTGACAACCCATCACACCCCAAGACAGGGTTGTCTGGTCCATTGTTCACAGTTCTCTTCCCTGGCCAAATGACAAAGCCACCAGAGAATGGAACTGCTCCTGAGTCCCTGACCCATGATGTGGTTCCCAGACGTGAGCAGAAAACCAGAATTACAGAGAAGGATCTTCCTTCAGAAAACAAATTGGTAGAGTCTGGCACAGTTGGTGTAGAGTATGCCTTCTCCAGATGAGACTGAACATGGCTGTTCCTAGACCCCACTTGGAGGCATGGCCCCAGGAGCTGGGAGTGTGAAACCCTTCAGGTGAGCTTTTTGAGCCACCAGGCTTGAGAATGGCTTGTCTAGACAGGTGGACTTTCCAGTAATCCTCCAACCCTTACATTCCTGATAGTTGCCTGGGACAAGCTAAAAGTGGTCCCAGCTGAGCCCCTGGGCCTCACATCTGTGGTAGAGGGATTTCCCAGTCACAGAGAACCCCTTGCACTCCCAAGACGACCACCACAAAGAATAAGAGGATGGACAAGCAATGCAAGTATCCCTACAGCCAGCAGACATGGGAAAGAAAGTCTTTCTACGTCCTACCCCTCAAAACTGCCTGCAGACTCTTGACACAAGGAGAACAGGTAGGGGCAATGGTGGTTTCTTTTTGAGAGAATTCTATTTTTGCCTCTTTAGAAGAAGAGGCTCAAAGTGGAAACTGCACCAAACTACAGGGGAAAATGAACTAAAAATTTGGGAACTCACTTTCTTCTGAGGTAAGAGGCTAAGCGATTTTTCATGGATGGGGTTTGGTAACCATAAAGGGCACAAGAGGAGTTGGGGTGCAGGATGCAGGCCTACAAAATGGGCATGGGAACTGTCCAGAGAACATGGACCTGCACTGCAGGCCAGGTGAGATAGGAAGCCATAAACTTGCTGTGGCCTCAATCTATGGCACCTGGGTGACTTTTGTGCTCCTGTGCCAGCATTTACATGTGGAGGCCGAAGGGACCGAATGTTGTTCTATGAGTGGAGGTTTGCACACAGGTAACAGCTAAAGATAGGGCAAATAATGGAATACACTAAAGACAACGGCTGAAGCTTAAAATACTGTCTCTTACTGGAAAGCCTGACAGCTGACAAGGTCTAAAGAAAGTGGAAAATCAGTTGGCCAAGGCTGTAACACAGTGTGTTGCAGACCCGGGACTTGTGTGAAAATAGATGACCTATGATACAGGAAACGGCCAGGAAACTGCCAGGAAACTGCCAGGAAACTGCCATTCAAGGCCCTCCCTAATGAGTTTGAGAATAAATTACTGAAGTCTAATGAACCTAAAAACAACTTGAGAGGGGCTCAGCAGTTGAGCGTCCTGGCTGTTCGTGGTTTGGGTCCCAGCACCATATTGGGAGGCTCGAGACTGCCTGCATGTCCAGGGGACCCTATGTCCTCTCCGGCTGCCACCAGTGCATGTGTGTGCGCACAAAGACACAAAAAATGAGGACAAAAAATGAGCTAAAGTCTGATGGGAAGGATAAGTCTTGAGGAGGTAGCTGTGTGGCAGAGCATTTGTCTAGCATATGCAAGGCCCTACGCTCAATCCTTGCCACAAAAAAAGACAGTTCTTTATGAGAAAAGTGAATAGAGAAACATATTCTAATAAAAGTTTGCAAAAATTTAAAGGAATAAAAAAAGAGATTCTTTCATTTCAAAAAACTTAAAAGGACAATGAGATTTTAAAAGCCATAACTTGAAATTTTAAATTTAACAAAATTTATTGAACATCTTCTTAATATATATTCTTAGGGTTATTATTAGGAATTTTTTACAAGACTGTTAGCAAGGATAAATCACTTTAGTGTGAAAACACAAGCATTAGTTGCTTGCATGCCTAATAGCAAGGTCAGTTTTAGATATTTGAATTGATATATGACATTGGACATATGTGTAAAGAGCCCTGTGACATTTTGATAATGTATACATTGACCAGAAATCAAACCAGGAAAATCTTTATCGGTCTCCTTCAGCACTGATCATTTGTTTATGAAGTAGAGATTCAAAAATCTTTTCTTCTGTCTTTAAGTGAAATCTTAAAGTATATCACCGTTGCATTTTCAAGTTTGTTTTCATAATTCCTTTCTTACAGTGAAAAATGCCACTGTCTGAGAAGGAGAGCAAAAGTTATTTGTGGTGAGACTGAGAATATATCATACAAGTTTGTCACAATAGCTATATGACGATGCTACTGCTTCGTGCATGGTATATGACACATGATGTATGAGTTGAGATGTTTATCTTGAGTTTGTTTTGTATTTTTTAATGAATAAGAATCTCTCAATGTTTTCTCTGGTCTGCCAAAAGGAAAAAAACTGACAGTGAGCTGTGAATACAGTCTGGTAGTAGAGCCTTTGCCTAGCATGCTCATGGCAGACAAACATGGGGCCCAAGGTTCAGTCCTCGGTATCACAAACACACACATAGGAAGCATTTTCTAAGATAATTTCCTGTTGGTTTGTTTGCTTCTAAGAAAAATTCCCTAGCTTTTCCAGAAAATGTCATCTTTATAAAAAGAAGAACTGTATGTATTTGTGTACATCTGTAATCCCAGCGCCCAGGAGGCTGGAGGAAGAGGGATCCCCAAATTCCAGGCCAGGCTGGTCTATAGAGTGAGGAGAAAAAGAAAGAAAAGAAAGGGAAGAGGAAGAAGAATAGATGGGAAAGGAAGAGGAGGAGGAGGAGCAGGAGGAGGAGGAGGAGCAGGAGGAGGAGGAGGAGCAGGAGGAGCAGGCAGGAGGAGGAGCGAGGAGGAGCAGGAGGAGGAGCAGGAGGAGGAGCGGAGGAGCAGGAGGAGGAGGAGGAGCAGGAGGAGGAGGAGCAGGAGCAGGGAGGAGCAGGAGGAGGAGGAGGAGGAGCAGGAGGAGCAGGAGGAGGAGGAGGAGGAGCAGGAGCAGGAGGAGGAGGAGGAGGAGCAGGAGCAGGAGGAGGAGGAGCAGGAGCAGGAGGAGGAGGAGCAGGAGGAGGAGGAGCAGGAGGAGGAGGAGGAAGGGGAAGAGGAGATGGTGTGATGGGTTGAAGAGTGATAAGAGGGAAGCCTCTGCTCCACCAGAGGCCACACCAGCACCAAGGTCACAAGACAAGCGCCCCCCCTCCAGCCACAACTTCATGGACTCCCAACACTCCCCTAGAGCCTGCCCAGTCTAACCCCAAACAGCCCCTCATCTCATTGTCAGCCTATCCTAGCCCATCCCTCTGGCAGAAGCCTCCTGCTCTATCAGAGGTTACACCAGCACTGAGACTCTCCGAAGACAACTTCTAGACCAGAGTCCACACCGGCACCAAGAACTCCAGCCCCTGCTCCACCATTCGTGTACCAGGGATAAATACTGATCTACTACCAGAGGCCCCATAGATTAACCAGACCTCCAAACTGGCATCCTGTCTGGAACAGTCTTATGCTGGTTTCCCAGCTATCAGTAGGGGGTCCATGAGCTCCCCCTTGTTCAGGTCAGCTGTTTCTGTGGGTTTCTCCAGCATGGTCTTGACCCCTTTGCTCATCACTCCTCCCTCTCTGCAACTGGATTCCTGAGTTAGCTCAGTATTAAGCTATGGGTGTCTGCTTCTGCTACCATCAGCTACTGGATGAAGGCTCTAGGATGGAATATAAGGTGGTCATCAATCTCAATATCAGAGAAGAGCATCTAAGGTAGCCTCTTGACTATTGCTTAGATTGTTAGCTGGGGGTCAACCTTGTAGATCTCTGGACATTTCCCCAGTGTCAGATTTCTCTATAAACCTACAATGGCTCCCTCTATTATGGTATCTCTTTTCTTTCTCTCCTCTATTCTTTCATTGACTAGATCTTCCTGCTCCCTCATGTACTCCTCTCCCCTCCTCTTCTCCCCTTCTCTTTCTCCTAACTCCTTCTTTCCTCCCCCCATGCTCCCAATTAGCTCAGAATATCTTATCCCTTTCCCCTTCTCCAGGGAACCATGTATGTCTTCTCTCTTTGGGTCTTCCTTGTCTCCTAGTGTGGATTGTAGGCTGGTAATTCTTTGTTCTCTGTCTAAAATCCATATATGAGTGAGTACATACCATTTTTGCCTTTTTGTGACTGAGTTACCTCACTCAGCATGGTTTCTTCTAGTTCCATCCATTTGCCTGAGAATTTCAAGATTCCGTTGTTTTTTCTGCTGAGTAGTCCTCCATTCTGTAAATGTACCACATTTTCTTGAATGCCCTTTCAAACAGAAGAATGGATAAAGAAAATGCAGTACATTTACACAATGATGTATTACTCAGCTGTTAAAAAATAGTGACAATAACATCATAAAATTTGCAGGCAAATGAATGAAACTAGAAAAAAATTATCCTGTGTGAGGTAACCCAGACCCAGAAAAACATGAACATGACATGTACTCATGTATAAATGGACATTAGTAAAGTAAAGGATGTCCATACTACAATCCACAGACCCTGAGAGGCTAAGTAACAAGGAGAGCTCTTGACAGGACACATGGAACTCCCTGGGAATGAGAAATAGATTTCACAGGTGGAGTGTGGGTGGGAAGGTGGAGATGGGAACAGGGGGATCAGGTGGGAAAGGTGGAGGGAGAGAATACTGGGAGAGACATTTGGAATGGGGGGCGGGGCATTTGGAGGGTAAGTTAGAAATCTAGTGCAATGGAAACTCCAAGGGATCCACAAGGGTGTCTCAGGCAGAGATTCCTAGTAATGGGGGATATGGAGCCTAAACAAGCCATCTTCTGTAACTAGGCAAGACTTCCAGCGGAGGGATTGGGACACTAACCAAGCCACAAAGTCTTCCACCACAATCTGTCCTGCAGCAAGATGTGCTGGGGTAAAGGTGGTGCAGAACTTGTGGAAGATGCCAACCAATGACTGGTCCAACTTGAGACATAGGCCATGTGAGGGAGCCCATCCCCGACACTGCCTGGAGGGCCAGGAACCAGAATCCTGATAGCCAATACACTTAGGATAGAGCCAAATGGGACTGGCAAAAAAAAAAAAGACAATGAAATGATTCCTAATGATACTCTGCTATGTTTATTGACTGGAGCCTAGCATAATCATCATCTGAGAGGCTTCATCCAGAAACTGATGGGAGCAGATACAGAGACCACAGCCAAACATTAGGTGAGCTTGGAGAATCCTGCAGAGGAGGGCAAAGGACTTAGGAGCCAATGGTATCAAGGATACCATTTTAAAAATGGCCCACAAAATTGACTAACCAGGGCTCATAGGAACTCACAGAGACTTAACCAACAATTAAGAGAGTCTGTATGGGTTAAACCTAGGTACTCTCCATATAGGGTATGGTTTGTAGCTTGGTGTTCTTCTGGTGTTCACTAACAGTGGGAGCAGGGGCTGTCTCTGACTCTTTTGACGAATTTTGGGACCCTTTCCCTCCTATTGGGTTGCCTTATCCAGCCTTAATGTGAGAGTATGTAACTAGTCTTATTATAACTTGATATGCCATGTTTGATTGATATCCCTGGGAAGGCTGCCCTTTTCTGAAGGCAAAAGAGGAGGAAGTTGAGGAGAGGGATTGCGAGGTAAGGAAGGGGAAAACTGATGGAGATGCAATGTTATATATGAGAAATGAATAAATAATAAAGAAAAAAGATAAGCCAGAACCCAAACGACAAGAGAGAGAGAGAGAGGGGGGGGTGTAACCTGCCTTCTTGATACACTGGTATAAGAGTGACATGAACATTGTGGGAGTGACCAACTACTATCTAATTAGATTTAAGGCCCCAGCACTGCTCAAATGGTCAAGAACCCAAGATCTTGGGGAAAACCAATTCCTATTGTTCAGCTAAGGAAAAATAGCCATAGAAGGACTCTTAATGACCATTCCGTCATACTCATAGATCAGTACCTTGCTCAGCCATCATCAGAGAAGCTTCCTCCTAGAGTAGATAGGAACTGACACAGAGACCCACAGTCAAACATTATTCAGAGAGCTAGAAACCTTGAACACTCAACCATACATGGGATGTCTCCATCAAACCCCTCCCCTTGGAGCTCAGGAAACTATTCAAAAGAGGAGGCAGAAAAATTGTAAAAGCAAAAGAGATGGAGGGCACCAAGGAAACAAGGCCTTCTCTAAGCATGGCAGGACTAACACACATGTAAATTCACAAAGACATGGCAGCATACGGGACCTGCACAGGCCCAAGCTAGATGGGGATGCAACATTGAAAGGAAAACTGGACATGAGTTCCCATTCCTGTCCAAGAAGTTAATTTCCAATTGACAACCACTTACAAAGGAAAACCTAGTTTTCTCCAAGAGAGTCTCACTGGGAATATAGACCACATTTAAGCACAGGCTCCATACCCAGCAGTTGATAGCCAATCTAAAACAAATTCCATGTATTTTAGGAGATTTATTGTATCATATTGCTTTGAGTATTTCTTGCCTTACTGGTCTTTTGCTTTTATATTATGGTTTTTTTGTGTATATGTTTTTATGAGCTCTGTGTGTGTGCATGTGTATCTATGTGCATCTGTGTGTGTGTGTGTGTGTGTGTGTGTGTGTGTGTGTGTGTGTATGTGTGTATCTGTGTGTGTGACTTGTCTGTATTTCTCCTTTTTCTTTGATCTTTTTTATCCTGTTGTTGTTGTTTGCCTGTAAAGATGCAGTGGAAGAAAGCATTGAGTTGGAGAGGTGGAGAGGATCTTGGAGGAGTTTTGGGAGTGGAAATTATGATCAGAATATATTGTATGAAAATTCTATTTTCAATTTAATAAAAACTTGAGGATAGCCAGCAAGAAGGCTCTATGAATAATGATTCCATTTCTATAGCATACTTGGGACAATTTCAATACTAAATTGGGATAGTGGCTTTACAAACAAACTTAATGCTTCCTAACTTCCATTCTCTTGTAATGTCAAGGGAAATGCCAGTGCTAATATGCCCAAGTGACTTCTAAACTCCCAATACTGTCTACCTACCCTTCTAACCAATTACTTAAGGAAAAATGGCATAGCTACACATTTCTAACCCATGGAACTGATGAATCATTAATGACACTAATTACAAGCACAATTAGTGAGTCCAAGATGACACAGACTCAAACTTTGCATTTCCAAATAAAACTATTTTCTCATATGTTTATTTATCATCTTGTGGAGAACTTTGTCTCATGATGAGAATATTTTATTTATTAAAGTGAATAGGACAAGTTTTTTACTTTACACCATATCTGCCGACATACCCTGGTTATTCGTGAATTCTTTGGTGCTCTCAGTTGGGTAGGTATTGTCTGTTCTAACTATGGTCTTTCTAGTGCAGAGGTTTGCAACCTTTATAATGTCCCTTTAGTACACTTCCTCATGTTGTAGTGACCCCCCAACCATAAAATTATTTCACTGCTCCTTAATAACCATAATTCTGCTACTGTTATGAATCATAGTATAAATGTAGGATATCTCATATACAATCCCAAAGGGGTCATGGACCACAGGTTGAGACCACTGTTCTAGATAGTCACCAGCTTTCAAAGTGAATATGTAGCTCTGTCAGTGAAAGAAAAAAGTAGGTAATAACCATAATTAGCTAGCATTTAATGAAGAGAAGACACTTATTATTCTATGGTGAAATAAAGTAATTTTATCTGAGTTTATAGAGTAGCAGGGAGAGGCTGAGATTGACACTGGCTAAGGGCCAATCAATGGTACCCTAGCACTCGGAGCATGCCTCAAATCCATTTTACTAATCAGCTCTGGAAGCAAATCTCTAATTCCAAATTAGGTCTCCAAATCCCTTTCCATTTTCCAGCCCTTCCTAGTAGGTCTAGGCAGCTCCTTCTCCCCAGTCCTCCCCCTTCCATTTCGCTTTTTCTCATGGGCCATTCTTGTGATGAATATTTGAACATCAGTGAGCTGCTTACATAACCTTAAAGTGCCAAGCTTCTCACAGGGAGTTGAGTCAGCCAGGCAGAATAAGAGGAAAGAGTGTGACCACAGTGATTGACTCACAGGATTTTCATCAATTAAATTCCATTCATCATCCCAGTTGTCCCTGGCAAAGCTTTCTCCATCCCTCTTCCACAGGGCAGTGCGGTTGCATGGTGCATGGTGCATGGTGCATGGTGCATGGTGCATGGTGCATGGGTGCAAAGGAAGTAAGAGAACGGGTAATAGATGTGTTCTGTGGGGCATTCAGGAAATCACTCCCCTGCAGCATCATGAAGTAGTTCTGTGGTAAGAGAAAAAAAAAAAAAACACTTTTACACAAGGATAGACGACACATGCCAGGAACATAGATAGCTTTGCTAAACAATGGCTCCTGAAATGGATGCCCTCACTATAAACTGTGTCTCATCAGATATAATTACATGACAATATTATGCTTGTCATGGCTTTCTTATCCCCTTATCCCTCATCCATCTTATTTGCTTATTTACTTATTTCTAGCCATCTGTTTTGCATGCCATGTGTTTTCCCACAGTTCCTTAGCAATCCAGTTCATTGTGCCATCAGCCACCAGGCAGGTAACCCAGAGTCAGGTGACTGAGTGTTGGCAATAATATTAGAGTCTCCATGCTGTTTGCCAATCAGGAGATACTTTTGAGCAATTGATTTCTTGGGGTTAGCACAGCTTTATTTGTGTATGGTCAAACTGCGTCACTAGAAGATGTGGGCTCCAGATCCATAAAAGATGAGCATTCCTGACAGACAGCCAATGGGTAACAGTGACAAACTTCAGCTGCCTGACTTGGAAGAACAATATCCTGTTGTGCAGTCAACATTATTTTTGTGTCTCATTTATTGAATCTGTGTTATAAACAGGAAGATGCAAACTCTAGATTAAATACCTAATGACTATGCCCCAACTTTTAACGTTTCTTTCTCCCTAATTAAACTTCATTACATTATAATCTTGGGTTATAAAATTTTCATAGTTAACTTTCTTGCTTTTACTGCTCAGAAAACAAAAGCTTCATGAAAGAGAAAAATCCTCTTCCTGAACTAATATTTTATTGTGAAACTAAAATATTTTTAATAATTTGAGAAGTGTTGAAATCCTAATACAGAGTAACTATAATTCAGCCCCAAAGCTAAGAAGTATTATCTCTTTACAAAAGGAAATAGCATAAACAGAAAAGATGTAGTATTTGATCACCATCTCTGAGCAGAAAAAAAAATCTATTTCAAAATAAACAAACTGTTTTTTTAATAGTGACATCTATGTCCTGCCATGATAATAATGAACTAGCTCTCTGAAACTGTAAACCGTCTAAATTAAATGTTTTCCTTTGTAAGAGTTGCTATGGTCATGGTGTCTCTTCACAGCGAAAGAAACCCTAACTAAGACACCTACTATGTGTCTAGAAAAATGAACAGATTTCTCAGACAACATAGTAATACCTATGAAAATGTGGGTGATATGAGAAAGAAAATAAAGACTGGGGAGATTAATTTTGGAAGCATATCATGGGACTGACAATTTTCTGAAAGATAAAAGAAAAAAGAGTGGGGAGCTCATTATTTAAAAAAATAATAATGTTTTAATAATAATATGTGGTAGAACGATGGTTTAGTGGGTTAAGACACTTTCAGCCAAGCCTGATGACCTGAGTTCAAACCCAATAATGCATAGAGCAGAAAGAAAAATTGACTTCTACAAGTTGTCCTCTGACTGCCACATGCACATAAAAATAGAAATATAATAAACATTTTAAAATAATAATAACCATAAAAGAAACCTTTCAACAGCAGAAATATATGGATCTCCAGAACAAAAAAGAAAAATGCAATATGTGATAAAAGATCTACAATAAAGCATAATGATTGACCCTTCAATTTATAGAGATTGTGAAGTTTTGTTTTGCTTTGTGTCTACTTCTATTGCTATTGCTTGTTCATGATGTCTCCTGGGTATTTTAAGGAGTCTTTTTTTAAAGCTTCTCTACTATGACATTTATGAAAACCTTTTTATTGTTGAGGATCTGAAGCACACACTCCTGTATGGATGCATGGCCATTATATCTGGTTTTTCTTTTCTTTTCATTTCTTTTTGTCAAAGGAAGAGTTTACTTCATCTTACATTTCCAGGTCATTGCCTATCACTGAGGGAAATCTAGGCAAGAACTCAATTTAGGAACCTAAAGGCAGGAACCCAGTGTTAACTCTGACCAAGGAACTTCAAAGAGTTCACAAACTCAAATACAAAAACTGAACTTAAAACACTTCCAGAAGAAACAAAAACTAACCAAAGATTTTTCTCAAATAACAAAGGCCTATTACAGGTTGGGGTATAGGTCATTCCTAGAATACATAGTGTTTATCAACAACACTACAAGTAAAAACAAAACCAGAAATAAAAAAGAAAGGACTGTTTATTTTAAAAATGTGAGATATTATTCATCTCAATTAATATTTTGTTTCCAAGTTTAAAATATCCACAGGCTGGAGAGATTTTTCAGTGAATAAAGCACATATCACACAAACGTAGCAATCCAAGTTCCCAGTCCAGAAGCCACATTAAAAGTCAGACACAGTGGAATGGTTGAGATCAATAACACAAGTGACAATTCATACTGATGAGGATATGGAGCAAGGGGAACAATCCTCCATTGCTGGTGGGAGTGCAAACTTGTACATCCTGTGGTGGTTTGGAGGAAAATTACCCCCAAAGGGCGTGGCAGCATTAAGAAGTGTAGCTTTGCTGGAGTAGGTGTGGTCTTGCTAGAAGAAGTGTGTCACTGTGGAGGTTGGCTTTAAGGTCCCATATATGCTCAAGCCATACCCAGTGAGTCAGACAACTTCCTGTTGCCTTTGGATCAAGATGTAAGAACTCTGAGCTCCTTCTCCAGCACCACGTGTGCCTGCATGCTGCCTTACTCACCACCATGATGATAATGGACTGAACCTCGGAACTGTAAGCTACCACCTCAATTAAATGTTCCCCTCAATAGGAGTTACCACCATCATGCTGTCTCTTCATAGCAATAGAAACCCTAATTAACACACAGACACTTTGGAAATGAGTGTGGGAGTTCCTCAGAAAATCGGGAAATCTATCTATCTCAACAACCAGATATGCCAGTCTTCGGCATGTACCCTAGGGACGCTCCATTCTACCACAAGGACACTCATGTTCAACCATGTTCACTGCTGCTCTAGTCATAATAGCCAGAAACCAGAAACCAGAAACAAACTAAATATCCCTCAACTAAAGAATGCATAAAAATATGTGGCACATTTACACAGTGGACTATTACACAGCTTTTTAAAATAATGACATCATGTAATTTTCAAGCAAATGGAGGTAACGCAGACCCAGAAAGACAAACATGGAATGTACTCACTTATAAGTGGACATTAGCTGTTAAGCAAATGCTAATCATGCTATAATCTGTAGACCCAGAGAGGCTGAGTAACAAGGAGGGCTCTACAAGGTACCATGGATCGCCATAGGAAGGGGAAATAAAATAGATTTCGCAAGTAGACTGCGGGTGGGAGAGGAGGAGGGATCAAGTTGTGGGGAGCGTAGAGGGAGTGAGTACGGGGAGAGACACTGGAATTGGAGGGCATTTGAGGGACAATGTGGAAACCTAGTAAAGTGGAAACTCTCTGGAACCTATGAGGGTGAACCTAGCAAGGACTCCTAGGAATGGAGGATACGGAGCCTGAACTGTCCATCTCCTGTAACCAGTCAAGGCTTCCAGCACTGGAACTAGGACATCAACCCTGCCACAAAACCTTCAACCTACAATCTGTCCTGCCTGCAAGATACACTGGGGCAATGGAGGTACAGAGCTTATGGGAGTGGCCAACCAATGACTGGTCTAATTTGAGTCCCATGCCATGAGAGGGAGCCCAGGCTGGACCCTGCCTGTATGACCAGGGATCAGAAGCTGGACAGCCCAGACACCTAGGGTAGAACCAAAAATGACTGGGAAAAAGTCAATGAAATGATTCCTAATGCTGTTCTGCTACACTCATAGATCGGTGCTTAGACGAGCAGTCACCAGAGAGGCTGCCTCCAGCATTTGGTTGGAGCAAATGCAGAGATCCACGGGTAGAAAGGGAGTCCAGCTTGGAGGTTTCCATTGGATCCCTCCTCTCAGAGCTCAGGGAACCACATGGAGGGGGGAGGAATTGTGGGAGCCAGAGGGGTTGCGGACCCCAGGAGAGCACAGCCAGTGGAATCCACTAACCAGGGTTCAAGGAAACTGGGAGAGACTGGAGTGGCAGTCACCAAGCCTGCATGGGTCTGTGCTAGGTCCTCTGCATATACGCTATGGTTGTTAGCTTAGTGCTTTGGGCGAACTCCTAACAGTGGGGTGGAGGCGTCTCTGACTCTTTTTGCCTGCTCTTGGGACCCTTTTCCTCCTACTGGGTTGCCAAACCCAGTCCTGATATGAGGGTTCGTGTGAGGTCTTATTGTATCATGTTCAGTTGATGTCGCTGGGAGGCCTGCACGTTTCTGGGGAGACCTGAGAGTGAGGGGTGAATCTGGGGAAGAAGGGATCTCAGGGGCAACTGGGGGAAGTGGAGGGAGGGAACGTTGTGGCCTGGGTATATTATATAAGAGAAGAAGAAGAAGAAAAGTAAAAGAAAAGATGCCAGACACAGCAGTGATGGGGAAGTCCTTCTGTGTATATGTCTCTCTTATTGGTTAATGAATAAAACACTGTTGGCCAATAGGGAAGCAAGATAGGTGGGACTAGGAGGGAAGGAGGATTCTGGGAAATGTAGTAGAGGGACGGTTGCCATGTGATCCCAGGAAGATAGGATGCTAAGGCCAGAGTCCTCGATAAGTCTTTATAAAATATATAGACTAATGGTTATGGTTAATACTTAAGACAGAGCTAGCAAATAAGAGATCCTAGTAATTGGCCGGCAGCACTGTAATTAATATTAGTCTCTGTGTGTTATTTGGGGGCCCTAACATGATGGCAGAACTCAGGTGGCTATCGGAAAGAGTTATCGTTACACAGTAGCACATGCTTCTATGAATCTCAGAGCCCCTACTGGGAGATGGGACACAGAGACTGAGGAATCCAAAGAGCTTATGGGCCATCTAGCTAGCATATGCAACAGTAATCAAGAGAGGTAGTATCTCAAACAAGGAAAGTGAGGATGTTCTCTGTCCTTCTCATAGCCACACACAATGCCACCTTTACACACACACACACACACACACACACACACACACACACACACACACACGATGGATGGATGGATAGATAGATAGATAGATAGATAGATAGATAGATAGATAGATAGATAGAAAGAAGATAGATCTTCTTAAGGAAAACAGGCTGGGGAAAATAGTCATTATATATAAAGACCAAAATTGAACTCAGAATTATAAAAACTTAACTACCTAAATGGTAGACATCTTAATTTAAAATAGACATAAAACATTTCATTAGAGAAGAAATACAGGAGCTGGAGAAACAGCTCAGAAGTTTAAGAGCACTGGCTGCTTTTCCTGAGGTTCCAGGTTCGGTTCATAGCACTCATACAGTGACTTGAAACTGTCTGTAACTCCAGCCCCAGGGGATTGAACATCTCCTTCTGACCTCTGTGGGCACTTACATGAGCGCAGAACACCCATATACACAAAAATAAAATGAAAAATTATAAAAAAACACTAATGTCCAATAATCATATATAGTGTTCAGTACTATTGGCTATCAAAAAAAAAGCTAATTGCAGTCACAATGACAGCACACTATGCTAAGATGACTGAAAAGACACCAGTGGGGACATACTTTGATGAGGAGGTGGAACAAGTAGGACCCTTGCCCACGGCTGGCAGAGTATAGTATGGTAGACATACCCACTTCACCCATGAAACAGTCTCACTGCTAGATATATACTTCAGATAAATGAAACCACATGTCCTCTATCCCTGCATACCAATGTTTATTAAAGTTTCCCTCATGACAGGAATAAACCAGGAACTGCTCTTTGACCATCAATAGATCAGATAAATAAACTGATATTTTCAGTCTGGTATACAATAAGTAATGAAAAGGAACAGACCATGGCTACATGCAACAGATGAAAATCAAAAAAAATATAATAATCACGCCGGGGAAGAACAACCAGGCACAAAACAGTATACAGTGTGCATTTCCACTTAAATAAGATACTAGATGAGATAAAGCCAGTGGGTTCCTGACATCTGGTGTGGGGCTGTTTTTAAACGAGAAGGGCTGATGGAAACGTCCTATTCCTGGGTGGGGGTGAAGGACACATTTGTACTCACAGTTCAGTGGGACTCAGCCATGCATTTCAGATCCTAGCATTTTGCTGTTTGCATCCGACATTGCAGCAACATGTGGACAAAACGGCAGAGCCGGAGTTTTATGTGAGATGTAAAACCCTTAGACATCAGACGTATTTTGTGGTTCTTATCACAGTATTGAGTAATGTAACTGTACGGCCCAAGTGACAAATCACAAACACTTAGCCAGTGTACGTTTTAATATTATCACAAGTTCATCCCATGTTGTTCCCTACTGCTTTTATTTTTCTATTTAAGTTGGAAGCAATTCCCATGAAGAGGTTTGCACAAAATGTACTAAGCTGAGTGTTTCTTTTGCACGTGTAACTCTTGATAGTTAGCAGTAAACAAGGGCCCTGCCTGTCTTCCCCTAGTAACTTCCTCCCTGGGACATAGGCCGTAATGCAAAGGAATCTGTGATAGCCTTCCAGAAGGGAGTGTCTGCATCTGTGTGATAGAGGCAGTAGCATAGCTGTCAAAGACTCTGGAAAACAGGACCTTTAAGGAACTGCATACGAGGGCTAAGTAAACAGTGAACATGCATCCACCAGCCCCTTGACAGCCTAAGCATCCAGATAAAACCCAAGAGAATAAACACAGCACCTGCCTACATGACAAAGGGAGGAAACCTGGAGCCACACCCTGGGACCAGCTGCCAGAAGGAGTCTTCACTCCCAAGGATGAGAAACAGCCATGGCAAGTGGCTGGACCTGTGGGTTGTAAGTGAGTTAGTGAGCATCACTAAGTAATGTGTACTTGGTTAGTCGGTAGAGTTAGGCATTCCTTTCTTTCTTCACATTTTCTTTGTTCCTCTTTTGCTAAAAAATTGCTTAAAAAAAAACAGCAATTTTTTA
The DNA here is from genome assembly GCF_003668045.3 of Cricetulus griseus. Classification (NCBI taxonomy): domain Eukaryota; kingdom Metazoa; phylum Chordata; class Mammalia; order Rodentia; family Cricetidae; genus Cricetulus; species Cricetulus griseus. The sequence goes on from NC_048601.1 coordinate 8,226,742, forward strand.
AATGTGTTCTTGCTGCTATTCAAGATACCTGTTTAGTTTTTTATTTAAATTAAAAACAATCTTATTTTACATACCAATCCCAGTTCCCTCTCCCTCCCCCCTCCCATGCCCCCACCAGCCCCACATCCCACCCCCTTCCACACCCCAGGGAGGGTGAGGCCTCCCATGGGGGATCATCAAAGTCTGTCAGATCATTGGGACAGGGTCTAGGCCCTCCCCCATTTATCTAGGCTGGGAGTGTAACCCTCCATGGGAAATGGGCTTGCAAAGTCCGTGCAGTAGGGATAAATACTGGTTCCACTGCCAGAGGTCCCATAGACTGCCCAGGCCTCCTAACTGACACCCACATTCAGGGGGGCCTAATTTGCTCCTATGCTGGTTTCCCAGCTATCAGTCTGGGGTCCATGAGCTCCCACTTGCTTAGGTCAGCTGTTTCTGTGGGTTTCCCCAGCCTGGTCTTGCCCTCTTTGCTCATTACTCCCCCCTCTCTACAATTGGATTCCAGGAGTTCAGCTCAGTGTTTAGTTGTGGATCTCTGCTTCTGCTTCCATCAGCTACTGGGTGAAGGCTCTAGGATGACATTTAAGGTAGTCATCAATGTCATTATAGAGGAAGGGCATTTAAGGTAGCCTCTAAGATACAACCTGTATGACTCTCTTTTAAAAAATTAAAAAAAAAAAAACTACCTTGGTCCTATAACGAGGATCAAGGTAAGAGGGCCCTTGTCAGGGATCCAGTAGAGGGAGGGATAGTGCAGCCTGCATCAGTCAGGGCCTAATGGGATGGATGAACACCAAGCTAGTGACAGGACCAGGAAAACAGGGAATGAAGAGAGATGCTCAGAGATGCCTGCATGCTAAGAGGTGTATACACTCTGTCTCAGGGGCAGATGTGGTGGACAACGCCTGCCCTGTGCCTTTCAGAATGTTCAGGGGTTTGTGTTTGTTCTTTTTAATTTTCCAAAGGATTAAAGGGGGACCTCACTAAACACACACATACGTATACACACATGCATACAGCATGCACACACACACACACACACACACACACACACACACACACATACAAGCATACCACATAGCAACTGCCAATAGACCATCAGCTAATTGCAGGGCCCCTGCTTCTTTTCCTCTGGAGCTCTCTCATAAAGGTGCTTGAGACTCACGGGTTTCCCATAATTCTGATGTTGGTGGCCAGAAACACCATCCTGTAGAGCTTAGGCCTCAGGCAGTGTAGCTGCTGACACCTCCCTGTAATTTTTCTGTGCCCAGAACTGCCATATCACCTTACTCTGACACGACTTCATCAGGAAGCTCCTCCTTGACATTCTCTGGGATGTAGGACTTGAGTTTTCTTTCTCCAATATTATTTTATCATCATCGTAGTCGTCATTATTTTTTCATGCAGGGATGAGACTCAGTGTAATGGTTAATTTGTCAACTTGATTGGATTAAGAAATACCTGGGGCATTTGTGAGGTGTCCCTTTGTGTGCGCGCGCGCGTGTGTGTGTGTGTGTGTGTGTGTGTGTGTGTGTGTGTGTGTGTGTGTAGGAGGAATATGGGTGGTACCATCACACCAGCTAGGATTATTCACTGAATAAAAAGAGATTAAAAGCAAAGCCAGTTGAGCTCGGGGTCCTACCAAGATATGATTCACATTCCACTATGAGCCACAGGCTGAAAGCCACCCCTGCCACATGCCTTCCCCCACCCTGACTGACAGCATCCCTTTAAACCATGAGCCCAAATAAATCCTTAATACCTTAAACTCTTCCTGTCCGTCATTCTGTCAGAGCAACAGAAAAGGAGCTAATATACCAAGCAAGCATTCTAGCTCCGAGCTACTACATCCCCTGCCCTTGGATGGATGGTTCTCATCCTCTTGACTTTCCCTGTGTCCTATGAAGGTGATTCTGCTGCACTCCAGCACCCTGGCTACCACAACTGGTTACAGAAATCTGCCTTAAAGTATCACAATTCACGTATGCCCACCAAGTTGGAGCCAACCTTTCCAGTGCCTCTCCTTGGTTCTCAGAGGGCTTGTTTCCTTCATGCCAAGGGTTACAAACTCAGCTTCTCTCACTTTTTCTCTGGGATTTCTACCATATATCAGATGCTAACTGAAAGAGAGAGAGAGAGAGAGAGAGAGAGACAGAGACAGAGACAGAGACAGAGACAGAGACAGAGACAGAGACAGAGACAGAGAGAGCAGTGTTTTATTCCTTTGGAAGCTGGTCTTGGCTCAGTCAATTTGCCATATTTAACATTCAAACTTAATGTATATGCTAATGTCATTAAAATTCATGTGGATTCTGGCATCTTTCAGTTTCATTTCTTTTCTTATGTTTTGTAATTTCTACTAAATTCTGTTAACTGTTACATTGTCAGTACGATTATTCAACAGCACACTTCTGTGTTGTTTCCACACCTGAGAAAAAGGAAATCTGCATGCTAAAATTTTCCAGAATTTGTTGTATATATTTTGGTCTTGCATAGTTGGAATTCAGGGGTTTCCTTAAGTTCCTAACCTTGGGATGCTTACGTGTGCTTCTGAACAGGGCATCCAGTGCCCACTGCTTTAGCAATGTCTGAAGAACCTGGAGAATTAAGAAGCTAAGGATTTGGGAAGTCGTGGGAGCCTTGCTCCTGGGATACAACCCTTCTCTCTATGTATTCTTGGATGACTTGGGCACCAACTTTTGTTTTCACATTTGAAATGTCCAATGGTTCACTAACTACCAAGTAAGTAATCTAAACTTCACAAAGTTGCAGGAGGAGTAATTTTGGATTTAACTGAAACAATGTTAATGTCCCATTACTTCTTCCTCTGAATTTCAACTTGGGGTTCAATAGATCAGTAGTTCTCAACATGTTAGTCACAACCCCTTTGGGGGTTGAATGAGCCTTCCACATTTGTTACATATCAGATATCCTGCATATCAGATAATTACTTTACAATTCCTAACAGTAGCAAAATTGCAGTTATGAAGTAGCAACAAAAATAATTGTATGGTCGGGGGTCAGCACAACATGAGGAACTGTATTAAAGGGTCACAGCATTGGGAAGGTTGAGAACCACTGCAATAGATGATGAGGAAACAGTGACTTCTGGACACAGTGGGGAAGTGCACACAACTCACAGTGGTTGTGACAGTATGCAGGAGAGGTAAGTTGGGCACCAAATCACATCACTAGCTATTTAAATATTGACAATTTGCCGGGTGTTGTTGGCGCACGCCTTTAATCCCAGCACTCGAGAGGCAGAGGCAGGCGGATCTCTGTGAGTTCAAGACCAGCCTGGTCTACAAGACCTAGTTCCAGGACAGCCTCCAAAGCCACAGAGAAACCCTGTCTCGAAAAAAAAAAATATTGACAATTATCTGCTGGGAGTGAGAAACTCCCTAGTAAACTGACTGTGCCCCAACAGAAGGCCGCATATCCAAGAATATTTAGGAGGAGCAATGCTGTGGAATAATCCTTTTATACACTGTAAAGATTTGTCACTTGAATTTGTTAATAAAAAGCTGATGGGACAGTAGCCAGGCAGGAAGTGTAGGCAAACTACAGATGCTGGGATGAAGAAAAGCGGAGTCAGAGGAGACGCCAGAAGACACAGAGGAAGCAGGACATGTGGAAAATGGGGTTAATTTAAATGTGTTACCGAGTAGCAAGCCTTGAGCTATCAGCCAAGCATCTACAATTAATATTAAGTTTCTGAGTGATTATATGGGAGTGACTGCCACCACAGAAAAACTCTACCTACAGAACAAATTGGTCTTGATAGGTTAGTTTTTGTAAATGACACAAATTTGTGTGGATGGACAAGTGGGATGGATCAGGGTAGTGTCAGGGGCCAGCAAATATGATCAGAACACAAAACACACTTTACAACATTCTCAAAGAAATAATAGTTTTTTTAAGTATGTATACATTTAGTCTGAGATAAACATATATATATATATATATATATATATATATGAAATTGCTTAACTTTAGCAATAGACTTAACAGTAAATCCATGACATAATTATTGCTATAAACTCATTACTGAAGTTTCTCCTTTCACAGGCCCAGTGAAAATATAAACTCTGCACCATTACGAATTCCAATTGCAGCCGAATACATCCAATTATAATCAGTTGCAGTGAAATCCCGCTCTGCATTAGGCATAATTAACCATGTGATAATAATCAGCATAATAACATTTAATGTGCTGTGATAGCATTTATAAACTACTAGTGTAGAGTCTAGAAAATAGAGTGTCAATGCCAACCGACCGTGCCTGTAACCCTTTCCTGATTGAAATTTCATGCCTGCTCCTTATTAGGAAATTTTCAATATACCTACCTGAAAATGAAAATTGGATTTGCCTAAGGACATAATTATGTTTGTTGTAAGTTTAAAAACCTCTTCTTTTACCAAAATATAACCTTAAATAAATTACACCCCTAAATGTGGGTACCCTAGAGGAGAACTTATTACTGCCTCTACATTTTTAAGCATTCCCAGAGTGGCTGAGATTTTTGTTAACATAATAGAGGTATTTAATAATGTTTAATTAATGCACCTGCAATTTAAGAAAGGTATCACGTCTGGTTCATTTTAATAATGAAATTTCTATTATACCCTTACAAGAAATGAAACCCATGTCTATTCAATGGGAAAAACTAGTTTATTGTAACACACCATATTTCTTGAATTTTTGTTGATATGTATTCACTGTTCATAATTACAGGTTTTACAAAGGCGTTTTCATACGAACTTACCACATAGCTCCCCTTTCTTTCCACTCCCCACTCTCATTATCTCCATCATAACCTCAGACACTCTCACTTCTACTTTTGGGTTTTATACACATGTGCAATCTTATATAGCTATATAAAATGAGAGAAGACATTCAGTATTTGTCTATCCTTAATCTGCTTTGTTTTGCTTAATGTGCTGAGAGCTGGCTGTATCTGTTTTCTGTAAGTGACGTGATTCTTTGCAGCTAAATAACACTCCATCGTGTATACATTCGCTCTTCACCCACTCTTCTCTTTATTGGCAGCTAAGCTACTTCAATAACTTAGCAATTGAAACAGGAGAGCAATAAACAGGGTTGTGTGGGTGTCTCTGTGCTGTGCTGACTTATGAACAGAATAAACAGGCCATGTGGCAGTTCTATTTTTAACTTTTGAGGAGCCTCCTCAGCGACTTCCATAGTCTGCACTCCCCCCAGCACTGGATAAGGTTCCCCTTTCCCAAACACTCATCATTTTTACTCTGCTCATTTTCTTAATGCCAGCTAGGCCGACTATAGTGAGGTGAAGTCTCAGCCTTAGTTTAATTAATGTAACCATTTTTGTTATCAGCTTCCATATTGTCCCTTTTCTCTATGTAATTCTGAGGTCAATCAGGACTGACATGAAGAGGTATTCCTAACCTCCATGCCCTTTATTCAAACTTGGGCTAATGTCCCTCACATCATTAAATGAAAAAACATATGAGAAATCCATGTGTTTATTTTACTAGAATGAATATGACATTGGTTGACTGTTCAATTGTTTATTGGGCATTAAAGTCATGAGTATATCAAACCTTAGCTTAGGGCTTAGGGCCATTTCCCTCTAGACACAAGAGCCTAACAACATTTGCTCTTGATGAGCTTTGTCCTATGATCTCATTAGAAACGCATTTACAAGTTATTATTCATCTCTTCTTTGTCCTCTCTCTCTCTCTCTCTCTCTCTCTCTCTCTTCTCTCTCTCTCTCTCTCTCTCTCTCTCTGTGTGTGTGTGTGTGTGTGTGTGTGTGTGTGTGTGTGTGTGTGTGTGTTGCTGGCATAGAACTCCAGGGCCATATGCATGTTCAGCAGATGCTCAAACACCAACCTCCATTCACAGCCCTGTTCCACAAAAAATAAAAAATAAATAAATAATAAAAACCATTTCACTGGCATGCTCTGACTCAGTAGTTTACTATTGTTCTGTTTGCTATTGTTCTGTTTGTGTCAGTAGTAGGGAACAAACCCAGTCTTTTTTTTTTTGCACACTGGATAAAGACTCTGCCATGCTGTATCCTCAGGGCCTCACTATGGAACGTACACTGGCTTTGAATTCACTATGTAGCTCAGGCTGGCCTCAAACTCACAGTCCTCCTTCCTTTGTTTTCCAAGACCTGGTCCTATAGGCATTCGCCACCCCATCCAGCTAGGGAGTTGGTGGTTTGCTCATTCATTTTGTTGTTCAGAGGACCAATCCTAGGGCTGTGCACATGCTACTCAAGTGTGCTACCGAGGAGCTGCATACCCACCCCTTAACCACTAACTAACCAGCCTTTCCAGGTGAGGCTCTGGCACGGTGCCACTTTGTGTTCAGAAACCCAAAACTGACAAAGAGCATCTCTCAGGATGCTTTCTGCTTCATGTTTCCAAATATGATTGGAAATCTACAGGACAACCCCTAGGTTACAAGGCTTTTCAATGAATGAAGGAGTGACATCACCATCCTTCACAGGAGAAATCCAGGTTGCCAGAGCTTAGCTGACTAGGGAAAGAACTGGGGGGAATCAGCATAATCTATTCACATTGCATCCATGCTATGAAGAAGAAACAGGGAGGGACAAATAGGAAAGCCAAAGAGGTTCTCATGACATCCACAATCTTCTATCAATGCCCTCAGTGATTCACCTGTCTACCCACAAAGAATTAAGATGGTGGCACTGAGAGGTCTCCTGAGAGGTGTTTTCTTCTTCTCTGGGTATAAAGAGAACCACCATGGACCCATGGACAGTCCTCTTTTTTCCCAGACAGTGTCCCCCCTAGGTATTCCAGTGTGGTGGTCTGAATGAGAAAAGCCACCCAAAGCCTCAGGCATCTGCACACTGTCTCTAGTAAGTGGCATTGCTTAGCGAGTTTTATGGGATGCAGCCTTGCAGGAAGAGGACTGGGAGAAAGCTTTGAGGTTAAAAGGCCTCTTCTACTTCATTTGCTCTCTCTGCTTTGTGCTTGCGGTTCCATATGTGAACTTCCTGCTCCCGCCATCATGTCTGATGCTTGTAGTCATGCTTTCCCTCCATGGTGATTCCTCTGCAACTTGCAAGCCAAGATAAACTCTCCCTCTTGTCAGTTGTCTTGGTTATTATATTTAATTACAGCAACAGGAAAGTAACTAATATACCCAGGCTGGCCTTGAACTTAAAATCTCCCTACCTTGGCCTCTTGGGTTGTGGGATTACAGCTTTGCACCGCCATGCCTGGAAGGACCCTACTCAAATCCCTACTTTATTTGCTGCTGTTTATAAAATGATGATGGCTAATACCAAAACATGAAGCCAAAAGTGAATGAGGAAACTGGGTGAAAGCACTGTGAAAATATCCTTTTATCATCAAAAAGAGAACATAAGGCTCATGAATATTGAAATGAGAGGTAGGAGCGGTAGAGTTCTATCTCATGGGAGGAGGCTCCTCACCTGTGATCTGTACTGAAATCCCCCAAAGCACTCACTTATGCCAGAAACATTTGTCCGCTGTGGGCCAAGCTCTGTGCCAGAGACACGGGCATCAATAATGCATGCTCTCTGTTCACACAAGACTTGCATTTTAATTAGAGAAGCTAACCCAAGTAAACACAGAATAACTGCAGGGCACTGTGACAATTGCTGAAAGTATACCATGGAGGAAGCAAAGGTTAGAAGGCGAGACACTCAGGCAGACAAAACTAAAAGCAGAGCAAGAATATGTAGAAATATCACCTACTGGCTTGAAGTTTCACATGGCCATAAACCTATTACAGAGGGTATGGATTGGGCAATCCAAGAGGGAAGGCAATGAAGACCTCCAACCGGTTACCCTGCCATTCCTCTCTGACTATCATTTCACTCTGCACTCTCCTCTCTCCTCGGCTACCCAGCTATCAGGGTAACGACAAATACTCTCCATTCTCTCGCCCTCTCTTCCTACACCACACCTCACGGTGAAACACAGACATGATTAGCTTCACTCTTGTCAGGCACAGACACCACTTTCCCTAGGAAGATGCGAATAAATGAACACTCACCCCAGAGAGAATACAGGTAACTAGGGTACGGCCATCCAAGTCTAGATTGGTGAACCAATGTGTGTACTGGGCTTGTTTGTAAGAACATGGGGGAGAGGTTACCTGCAGAAACATGGTGACTCTAAGGCAGCTGAAACTTAGAAAGCACACTCCAACATGGGAGAAAACTCATGAAAGCAGCATCTTGCTGTTCTGTATGCAATGTGAGGCAACTCCACAGGACAAAACTCTCCTTATTCTACTAAATGCCTGTTATAGGATAATGTTTTTATGCAGTGTAAAGATATGCCTCTGCCATAGCACCTTCTTGTTGGATTAATAAAGAGATGAATGGCCAATAGTTAGGCAGGACAGGATAGACAGGACTTCCAGGGAGAGAGGGGAACTGAACACGGGGGTGTGGGGTCTGCGAGGTGGGGATTCAACCTGGAGATACAGAGGAAATCGGATGTGCACTGTATTGAGGAAAGGTAACAAGCCACATGGCAGAACATAGATTAATATAATGGGTTAATCAAAGTTACCAGAGCTAGCTGGGAACAAGCCTAAGCTAAGGACAAGTTTTAATACTTGATAAGAAGTCTCTATGTCATTATTTGGGAGATGATGGTCCAAAGAAAGACCTGTTTCAAATATACTCTTAGTCTCTCCCCATAAATGGAAGCATATGGAGGTAGAGTTGGGGTCAACCTTGAAAGACATCACATTCTAGGAATGCAGTGGCTAGAACCTGAAGGAGTTGAAGACAAGACAAAGTTAGAACATAGGATGTATTGCGTTCATATGGAGCATGGCCTGAAAATCGATTTACTAATACATTCTTGTGTTTTGCATATAAAACTTTCACTTGTGGCCCATGGATGTCATCAACAAAGCACAGCACCCTAACTTCTTCCATTAAGTATCGCCTCCTAAAGGCCTCATTGTCTCCCAACAGCACCATAAGGTTACAATCAAGCCTTTACCACATGAGGCTTCCAGAGGCACTCTGACACAAACTACAGTAGTAACGAACAAGAAGTTACCCAAAGAAGGCATATTTGACAATAAAGAACACAAGGAAATGACCACGAACCAATAGTCCATTTTTGGACTATTTACAAAATGTGAGTACCACTCTCACATTATTTCACCTACCGAGAATATTGTCTTCCATTCCCTGCCTTCACCCACAAACTTTTCTCTGAGCATGCAACTCAATTTTATCCTTCAGGAGAAGCCTCTATGTTCTACTGCTCCATTTCATATTTGCAAACATCTGCAGGGGGTCCCTGGATGTCCCCTAAATTCTCAGTAGCATCAACAGCATCCATCAGTCCCTAGTGGAATGTCAACTTATGTTTCATGACATTTACACTCAGCAAAACATGGAATCTTTGGATGAGATAAATGTTTTGTGTTAGTCATAAAGTTAGGGCTACAGAGGCTGGAAAGACAGCTCAACTGGTAGTGCTTGCCACACAAGTATTTAAATCCCAGTCTCCATGGGGGAAAAAAACCTAGCCAGAGCTATGGAGAAAGAGACAGGAGGAACCTTGTGGCTTGCTGGTCAAACTATCCAAGCCAAACAAAAAATCTCTAGATTTGGTTAGAAACCTGCCTCAAAAAAAGAAGATGGAGAATAATTGAACAACCAATGTCAACTTACTGGCCCGTGTGTGTGTGTGTGTGTGTGTGTGTGTGTACATGTGCACATATACACAAACATTACAGAATTGGAGGTACAGCAGATGTCTAATAAGTTACTATTGATGAACTAATATGTGGACACAAATACTATAAGTGATACTGTCTCTGATTTTGACAGTATACAGAGGAGTAAGGTCAGCAACTGAGTCAAGATTTTTATAGCTTGATTACTGTAGGAAAAATGTGATTCAATTGGAAATTTACATTCCTTAAAATGACATGACCAAGACTCAAATGGCAAATTTTCCTAAGAAAATTATGAATATGTAATACTAAGAACAAAGGGTAGAGAAAATAAAGATGAATACTCCTCAGGCCTCTTTTTCCCCAAACCCAGGAACAACTTCTCTGGGAAATTGTTCGGTATGAAAATTTGCTCGTTAATTCTTTCTTCCTGCCTTTGCTTCTCAGAGTGGGTTCAGAACATCAAGACATTGATCTTCGGCCAATGGAAAACCCTTCATTCCTCAAGCCTGCACGCCTGTTAAGCACTGATGAAGGCACAGAACAGTGCTTTGAACTTGCAGGTTGTGTTTCCATTCCCAGCACCCCGCAATGTCTCTGGAGTCCTGAGAGGGACTGCCCCAGAAGGACAACAGATGTCACCCTCATGTTTCCTTAGTGCTCCTTCTCTTCAACTTGATTTTGTTTGCTTTTAACTCTTTTTAAAAAGAAAACGGGATCCTTGTCTCAAAAAATGTGGCTTTGCTTTATTTTTGCATAAATTTGCATAATGAAGCAACAACTCAAAATGTGGGTAAATAAATCCATCAGTTAACCTATAGTCATTGTATTCAAGTTCATCACGGGTGGCACTACACATGAAAAAAAAATACCTATAATTTTTAAGATGATCACAACCTGGATCAAGAGACAGGACTATTCTAGAAGGGCACAGCCTACCAACCCTGTGAGGATCCCCTGAGTTATTCTGCTTTCACTAAATAGCTCTTTGGAATGTAGTGTGGGGCTCTCTTTTTCCACCACTGCTACTGAAAGCAAGTATATTTCAGATGTGACCCCTCCAGGGAAAGCAGTTTTTGGTTTTTGGCCCTAGCATTTCTTCTGCACACAGTAATCCTTCTCTCCTTTGAAACTATTCTATTTTTCTTCACTACCCTGTAGCGGGTTCCCTTCTGAACATGTAATTTAGCCTTGCTCTCTACTGCAATCTCCAGAGAAGTCCATCCTAGTGTTTGGAGAGCACAATCTACAGCTCTAAAATCCCAGCAAGTTATCATATGGTTCCCACTACCGTGAAGTTTTTGACCCATTCCTGTACACACACACACACACACACACACACACACACACACACCACACACACCACACACACCACACACACCACACACACCACACACACCACACACACACCACACACACACCATAGAAAAAGCTCGGGCCTCCTTCTAAGAGAAAGATACATAACAAATATTGGAACACAGAATTATTCTTTTACATCAGTTGCTAAAAGGAGTGATGATTGACCTGGGGGAGAGTGGCCAATCACTTGGAGATGATGGAAAATCAGAACACCTTGCTGAAAATCTGCTTCTCATTTTCACTCACAAGCATATATATCTGATTAAGAGTCAGGACCCACCATATTCTCTGTAATTCTCCTGCATAACCATCTGGAAATGGAACATATTTGAGCCACATGACTCCTTCTTACTTCAAGAGGCCAGCCATTTGGAGATGATTGAAATCACACAGAGAAGAAACTTCTATAATGTCAACTATCTTAAGGTTTTAGGAATTAATAAAATACTAGAGATCACAGTTAAACCAAATAAATACATCAACTACATGAAAGACTTAGACATTTCCCTACTGTCTGTTGCAAAGAATTTCTCAAACACAGTTGTCTTTGTAACTGAGTTTTGTTATTTTATTGTTTTGGTTTTAGAATTTTATACATGGCTACAATATATTTTCATTTTATTCACATGATTTAACTCTTCCTGTGCCCCTCAGATTAATATCAGAAATTCATGTCTTCTCATATATATGAGTGTGCATGCTTGTGTGTGTCCAGTTAATGTTGCTTATATGTGCATGGGTGTAGACACATGCCAATGTGGGCGTGGTCAGCTCATCAGGAGTCTTATTCCTGAAGAAAACTGACTCCCCTCCCTCCACAGCCACCAATTGCCTGTAACTCTTGCACAAGGGCAGGGCCTTTCAAGCTTTCCCCTGTGCATTCTGGAATATTGACTGATGTGGTCTACTGAGAGGTCTTGGCTAGGAAACCATACTGATGAAAGTCCTGCCATGTCTGGAAGTCACTGTCTCACCAAAGTCCTCTTGGTCCTCTGGCTCTTACAATCTTTCTGCCTCTCTCCCATGATGTTCTCTGAGCACTCAGTGTAGGAGTTGTGTTGTAGACATCCCCTTTTGAGAGGAGAAACCTACAGTGGCTAAATCACTCGACATTGACCAGTCATGGTGTTCTGCAATGGATACTGCAAAAAAGGAGCTTCTACGCTGATGAGTGGAAGCTGAACTAATTAAGAATGCCTGTGTTCATTGGTTTAATAATCTTTCTCATGACTTTTCTCTCTAGTGCTGAGCCAGCTCTATGAATCTGGTCCATCTCAAACCAGTCCTCCTGGTGAGGTCACATGTAGTAGCTTTCTGTTAGATTTCTGCCCAATACTAAAGTATGTGGAACCACAAGAATGCTAATTAGGGACTATTCCTTAAATATCAGGTAATTAAATGATTGTAGCTCTAGCTAATCCCCTGCCAAGTGGATGAACACACACAACCTTCTTTCTAAAGTGCCCCAAGCATTCTAATGAGGCAGAGACATTTGCTGAGAGAAGTGAAGTTCATAATGAAATGGAGACTGCTCTAACAAGTATCCTTGGAATCAGAAATGAAAATAAGTTCATTGAAAGAAGTACAGTATCCAGAGGCTCAAAGCCAGACATGAAATCACCAGGATGGTCAATCAACATTTTCTTCGAAAGAGAAAAACGTAGTCATGACTGCTGCTCCTTTGTTGGTTTTCCAGAAAGTGAAATCAGTCCATACCGACTTTATTCATACTCTGACACAACCTGTATTCTTACACTCTGAAGCAAAAGTTTATAGACCATTGCTAAGATGGTAGATCCATGATTCTCAGCCTTCCTAATTCTGCAACCCTCTAATACTGTTTCTCATGGTGAGGTGACCCCCCAACCATAAAATTATTTCATTGCTACTTCATAACAGTAATTTTGCTAATGTTATGAATTGTAATGTAAATATCTGATATGTAGGATATCTGATATACAACCCCCAAAGGAACTGTGACCCATAGGTTGTGAACCACTATGGCAGAATGATGTTTGAGGGCAAAGTAAAGAGTGTTTTGCATATCACCATCACCAGTGTCCACCATAGAATGATAAATAACAGTTGGAAAGGAATTTTTGATAAGTATGGTTTATTATTGATAATCACACTAATAGTCATGACTACTATTTACCCAGTGCTGAGAAATGCTCTAAAGGTTTTCAAAAGTTGTCGGTTTTCATTTACTATGCACACTATATAATACTTAACATCACCTACCAATTTGATATATTTGGGAAGAGAGATGCCCCAACTGAAAAATTGCCTGTAGCAAATGGTTTATGGGAATGTTCTTGAATGGCAATTAATGAGGGAGGGCCCAGCCTAGTGAGAGTGGAACCATCCCTAGGCAGATGGGCCTGGGCTACACAGGAAAGTTAGCTAAGTCTGAGCCTGAGAAGAAGCCGCTGATCGGAGTTCCCCCTCTGTGGCTTCTGCTTCAGTCCCTGGCTATATTCTCACCATGACTTCCCTCAGTGTGACCTGGAAGCAGAAGCCAAATAAACCTTTTCTTCCCCTACACTGCTTTTGCTCACAGTGATTTATCACCTCAAATGAAACCAGACGGTAAGTAGAAGATGATTAACTGTTGGTGGAGAGAGAAAGGAAGGGAGAAAGAAGGCAGGAAAAGCAAGGGGAAAACGTTAATGACGTAAAACACATGAAAATAAGAGAGGAGTGAGTGAAGTGCTTCCCGGGCACACAAGTGTGAAGGCTAGAGATCAAATCCCCAGCATCCATGGAAAAACCAGGAAGGTGGAGTTTCCACCTATGGTCCCAGTACAAAGGATCAGAACCAGGGGGTGGGGCCTGGGGTAAACTATCAAACCAGAGCAGCTGAAAAGGTGAGCTCTGGGTTCAGTGAGAGACGTTGCCTCAATACATAAGGTGAAAAGCAATTGAGGAAGATGTCCACTGTCACCCTCTGGCATTCCTGTGCATTCACATGCACCTGTATATGCACATTTAAGCAAGCACGTGTGCTCGCACACACACACTCAAAAACATGAAAGAGATAACCAGCAAAGTGAATGCAGAGAGGCAGAAGCCATTATAAGGAATCAAACTCAGGTAGAGAATAAAGTCCTGGAATTCCCATCTATCCTAAAATAAATTTATTGTACCCAACTCACATGCAAAGCAATCCTTGAATTTAGGATCTTGAAAGAAACCCAGACCCCTCACTCTCGACAGGAGATCTGCGAGCCAGTAATACCAGAATGGCAGGAAGAAACCTCTCTTGCTAAGGATATGAAGATCCTCATGATTGTAATCCCAAGGTCTGGGGAACTGAGGCAGAATTGTCGTCAGCTTAACACCAGCCTATGACAGTAAGTTCCCAGCCATCCCAGGCCCCCCACCGCAAATAAGTAAATATCAGATACTTATAACAATGCATATTATTAACATAAATATTACAAGAGCCCAGCAGCCTTTTCAATGAAAGTCAGTGTCCCTTCTTAATCAAATATGGCTCTTGCAACTTCCATCAAAAAAGGATCTGCTGTGGCATCATTGAAAGCTTTAGTCCAGCCGTTCATTTCACAGATGAGGGCTCATGCTGGTAGTTTTAAGCCAACTTGACACAGGTTATAGTCATCAAAGGAAAGAACTTCATGTGAGAAAATGCTTCCAAAAGATCTGACTGTAGGACATTCTCTTAATTAGTGATTGATGGAGGAGGGCCCAGCCCATTTTGGCTGATGCCATCCCTGGCTTGGTGATCCTGAGTTCTATAAGAAATCAGACTGAAACTCTTATAGACACTTTGGAAATCAGTATGGTGGTTCATCAGGAAAGTGGGAATCAGTCTACCACAAGATCCAGCAATTCCACTCTTAGGCATATACCCCAAAGAAGCACATATGATCCATTGGGGTACACTTATATTGATTCCATATTTTAGTTAATACACTGCAAGAAACAGAGAGTGTGGGGATCTGTCTAGCATTGATTTGATAACTTTTGGTTATGTACCCAGTGGACCATGCAGTCTTTCTTTTTTTAATTTTCTGAGGTGCCTCCAGAATGTTTCTCATGATGGCTATACTAATTTATATTTCCATTAGCCATATGCAGCCCCCCTCACCTCTTTGCCACAACCTCGCTTGGGTTTTGTTTTGTTTTGTTTTCTGATTATCAGCTAGTCTAACAGGAATGTGATGGTATCTCATGGCTTTGCTTGCACTCTTCTTGATGAACATTTTTTTATGTGTTCTTCTTTTTTTTTATTTTACATCTCTATCTCGTCTCTGAAAAATATCCTTCCAGGATTATTATCCATTTTTCAATTGGGCTGTTGCCACTATTCTGTTATGTTACTTAGTTCCTTATGTGTTTTTATATAACTTGCTTGTCAGATGTAGCATTTGAAAATATTTTCTCCTATTCCTTAGGCTGTCTCTTCACTCTATTGACTCCTTAGCCATGAATAGACTTGTTTGTGACCCCTTTTGCCTGTTCTGGCTTTTGTCACTATGTTTCTGAGCTTCCTCTAAAATTAAAACATCATTGCTCAGATCAATATGGTGGGTCTTTCCTCCAAATTAAAGCAGTTATTGAGTGTGGGTCTTACATTTAAGTGTTTTGTCTGTTTGGAGTTGCTTTTGTCTAAAGTGTGAGACTGGGGTTCATTCCCACCCTTCTGCATTACAATATCTGGTTTCCTTAACACGATAAATTTACTGAAGAGGCAGTCCTTTCTCTGTGGTGTGTTTCAAGCATGTTTGTGAAAATCCAATGTGTTGTAAATGCCTGGATTTATTTCTGAGTGGGTTACGTTCTGTGTCATTGTTTTCATGCCTGTTTATATTTCAGGGCCATGCTGTTTTGATATCTGGGAGTTCATATTATGCAGACACTTCCCGGCATATGTTGAGGTTACACTCAGCTCAACACACCATCAGTTGGAAATGCACTCAATCCGGCTAAGTTACCAGACAGCACAGCTTAGCAACCCAGCGCTCTAAGGATTCTGGGTTGTTTGCCCCCGCAAGCACATGGCTCATTGAGAGCTCCTGCTCATTACCGTTGCCCAGTGCCATGAAGGAGCATGTGTGATGCTAACTTGGGAAAAGGTCAAATTTCAAAACCTGCAGTCCAGCGCTCATCACTTTCACATCATCATCAAGTCAAAAACCATCTTGAGCTGGGAACTGTCTGTATTTTAAAGTGGCATATTCCTGTTAATTATTGACTGTCTGTGTCACCAACTGGGGAAAGAGCGTGAAAAGTGGATTGTGATTAACAAGAAAGGGTCAAAGGCCAGAAAATGAACAAGTGGTTTCAAATGACTTTAGGCTGCTGTGCTCCAAACCCCAGCATCTGGGTTCTAACAACAGCAGACACAAATTGAAGATTAGAAACACGTATTCCAACATACCTGGGAATGCAAACATGTGTGAACAGCACTGGTGTTGGGGAAACAGCGACTGTTGCAGGGAGAGCAGTGTGTTCCTCTCTGCTGCCCTCTGGGCAGAGGCAGATAGCAGCAGCCTATGATTAGATTTCAGAGACCACAAACCCTCAGACATTTACACAACCAACATTAAACCTGAGCAGGTTCTGCAAAGTTATCTACTATAAAAAAGGAAACCAAGATAGATTTTTTTTTTTTTTGGTTTTTCGAGACAGGGTTTTCTGTTGCTTTGGAGGCTGTCCTGGAACTAGCTCTTGTAGACCAGACTGGTCTCGAACTCACAGAGATCCACCTGCCTCTGCCTCCCGAGTGCTGGGATTAAAGGGGTGCACCACCAACTCCTGGCAAGATAGATTATTTTTAAACAGAAACCTTTGTTTCTTGGTTCATTGTGAAGGCCGTGTTTCCCAGAGTGGCATGCTTTCTGGCTTCTATTGCATCATCAGTATCACCCAACAATTGTCAGGGCAGCTATAGTCGAGAATGCCAAGTAAGCATGGTAGCTACGGTTGAGAATGCCAGACATAAAATGAACACTGGAGAGCAGCACAGGAGCTGTCCCTAGAGCAACACTAGAGAAACAAAGTCCATGTGAGATGTGGTACACCCAGGGGAAGCCAGTGATGCTGAGGAAGCCACACAGTGCAAGGCCATCAGGGGTCAGGGTCCTTGAAGGAGAATGCACACACCTCAGGCAGCATCCTCATCATTCCTGGATCCAAAGAGACATTAAGAAAAGATGTCTTTAGATAACTATGTTGGTGCAGACCCACTATCTCAGAACCCATGAGTCTGAGGCAGGAGGATAGTGAGTTGGAGGCCAGCCTGGGTTACATAACAAATCTATTCTTACTTTCAAATGCAAGTTAGAAGTTGTAGTTACAGTTTTCATCATTCTTTTCTCAATTCTATTTTTTCCTGTATGTTTTACAGTGAACAATGCACAGTAATGAGGAACTATACCCCAACACACACAAAGGCGCATACACGAATTTTACAATGGGGAAAAATTTGTAAGTTCTAATGAAAATAAATTCTGAAAAATAGAAATACTTAGGAACTCCTGACCTGGAGCTTAGAACTCTGAACTTTTCTGTATGTCAAATTTTAATTTCATAGGGCCATCCAGCAAATAACTCTGTTTCAAAAAAATCTGTAGCAAAATTAATTCTCAAATCCATGAGTATTGACTTCATAAAAGGGGGGATAAGCCTTTTTTCTCCATTTTTTATTTGAATTAGAAACAAGATTGTTTTACATGTCAATCCCAGTTCCCTCTCCCTCCCCTCCTCCCCTGTCCCCCACTAACACCCTACCTATCCCATACCCTTTCTGCTCCCCAAGGAGGGTGAGGCCTTCCATGGGAGGGTCTTCAGAGTCTGTCATATCCTTTGGGATAGGGCCTAGGCCCTCACCTGTGTGTCTAAGCTCAGGGAGTATCCCTCTATGTGAAATGGGAACCTAAAGTCCATTCCTATGGTAGGGATAAGTACTGATCTACTACAGGAGGCCCCATAGATTTCCCAGGCCTCCTCACTCACACCAATGTTCATGGGGTCTAGATCAGTTCTATACTGGTTTCCCAGTGATCAGTCTGGGGGCCAAGAGCTCTCTCTTGTTCAGGTCAGCTGTTTCTGTGGGTTTTACAAGGGTGGTCTTGACCCCTTTGCTCATCACTCGTCCATCTCTGCAACTGGATTCCAGTTCAGTGTTTAGCTGTGGGTATTTCCTTCTACTTTCATCAGCAGCTGGATGAAGGCTCTGGTATGGTATATAAGTCAGTCATCAATCTCATTATCAGGGGAGGGCATTTAAAGTAGCCTCTCCACTGTCACTTAGATGGTTAGTTGGTATCATCCTTGTAGATCTCTGGACATTTCCCTAGTGCCTGATTTCTCTTTAAACCTATACTGGCTCCCTCTCTGATGGTATCTCTTATTTTGCTCTCCTCTATTCTTCCCCCTACATAACCTTCCTGCTCCCTCATGTCCTCCTCACCCCTCCTCTTCTCTCCTTCTCATTTTCCTAGCTCCTTCTCCCCCCACCATGCTCCCAATTTCCTCGGGAGATCTTGTCCCTTTACCCCTCAAGAGGGGACCATGTATGTCTCTCTTAGAGTCCTCCTTGCTGCCTAACTTCTCTGGTGGTGTGGATTGTAGGCTGGCAATCTTTTACTCTATGTCTAAAATCCACATATGAGTGAGTACATACCATGTTTGTCATTTTGTGACTAGGTTACCTCGATCAGGATGGTTTCTTCAAGTTCCACCCCCTTGCCTGCAAATTTCAAGATTCCACCGGTTTTTTTTTTTTTTTCTGCTAAGTAGTACTCCTTTGTGTAAATGTACCACATTTTCTGCATCCATTCTTCAGTTGAGGGGTATCTAGGTTTTTTCCAGGTTCTGGCTATTACAAATAATGCTGCCACAAACATAGTTGAACAGATGTCCTTGTTGTATGAACGTCCAAAGGGGGGTGGTTGTAAACTTTTAAATTTGCAATGATTTGGTCCATACATGAAGCTGATTTGGCCCATCTTGTTTAAGAGGAAAATCAAAAATCAGTGTGAATTAACAAGCCCACAATGTCTAAGGATGATGGAGAAGCTACAAGAATATGATTATAAGCATTGAAGACAGCAAGAATAAAAGGTATTCAGAAATCTAGACGGCAAATGAAGGCTTTGAGGCATATATCATTCTTACTCAAGTATCAGTGACTTTAAAAATCAGTAAACTTCAAATTGTACGGAGGTCCTACAATTTGTGAGGGACACATCCAAGGAGAGTATCAGATTGTCATTATATGAACCATGGGAGCCTAGAGTGGCACATGACTATTATCTGGGAGACGGTGAGGCTAGCCTATGTTGCACAGTGCCAGCTTGTTTCAGAAAGCAAGAAATCACAAGGGAACCAATCACCTACTATTTTGCTCCCTCACTGATGTACTACATAGAGCCTTAACATTCAGGCTCTATGGGGGAATACCATGACTTAATATGGGAAAGTTGTGCTTCCTGCAGCTGCATGGCTTTCTACAAGCTAGAGGGAACTTCATGTATAAATCCCAGCTGCTTGGGAACCAGTAGAGCACTGGGGTTAATAAGTATCATAATAAGAAGACTATCTTTTCTTCTTGTGGAAGAAGTTTTAATGTGTGTGGATGCCACATGATGACACCTGTAGTTGAGCAGAGTAGCAGAGAGACGAGGAGGACAAATGAAGACAGATTCAGAGGAACAAAACCTCTACACAGTATACAGCATATACAGTGTATTTAAAAATATAGGTTGGCTTGGGAGAGAAAAGAAAAAGGATGAGGTCCTTTAAAAAGGAAATAGAGTAGCTGTGTGGTGGCACATGTCTTTAATCCCAGCACTCGGGAGGCAGAGGCAGGCGGATCTCTGTGAGTTCAAGGTCAGCCTGGTCTCCAGAGAGAATTCAAGGACAGTCAAAGTTACACAGAGAAACTCTGTCTCAAAAGTAAAAGAAATAGAGTTTTTAAAAAATGTAAAGATGGAAAATACACAGAATATGGATACTGTATGTTATTATGTTGCTTTGAATTGTTTGATTGCTGAGGAAGCTGCAACAGCTGCTAACAGACATTGGGTTATAAATGCTGCTAGATTAACACTATATATATATATATATATATATATATATATATATATATTTGAAAATGCCTTAACTTCAAAATTTAAGCCTAAGGACAGGTTACTGTGGAAAAGAGGCTCTGCTTTTGTTTCCACAGAAGATGAAAAGCTGTGGATTCCTTCCAAATTAATACGGTTTGGTCAAGAAAGACCCCCTGAAGCAGGGACCCAGGTGATCCAACATCCAAAACAGCGGAGACCATGCAGTCTCACAGAAATCTACAGCCAGGATTTGGCCAGGCTTCTGGTTTTTTTTTTCAGGATCCCCATGGTATAAACAGCATCCCCAAACAGCAGGAAGCAGTTGGGAGAGAATTATGCCCACATTCCCAAATATTGTTTATAAATATTTGTTTTCATTTAAATGAGGTTGGCTACAAATGGTTAATGAATGCAATCAATCTCTTTCTAAAGAAAAAAGGGGACTATGAGATAGAAATGAATACTATACACTGATATGGATTTTGGTTTATTGATGCAAATTTAAGGTCAATTTTGATATATGCATATTGCCACTCTTGTTTAGATATTGTGTTTATACAGCTCATTTAAAAATGTAATGTAGGCCTGGCATTGGTGGTGCATGCCTTTAATCCCAGCATTTGGGAGGCAGAGGCAGAGGATCTCTGTGAGTTCGAGAGCAGCCTGGTCTACAAGAGCTAGTTCCAGGACAGCCTCCAAAGCCACAGAGAAACCCTGTCTCGAAAAACCAATTAATTAATTAATTAATTAATTAATTTAATTAAAAAATAAAAATGCAATGTATAATTTAAAAAAAGAAATTTATTTGGGACTAAACAGCTATGGGGCCAGGTGGGACAGAAACTCTGTCTTCATTCCCAGTCCCTAGGGAACCGGTAGAGCACTGGGGTTAATAAGTATCATAAAAAGAAGACTATCTTTTCTTCTTGGGGAAAAGTTTTAATGTGTGTGGATGCCACATGATGACACCTGTATTCTCACAGAGTAGCAGGGAGACGAGGAGGACAAATGAGCACAACCAATCACAGGACTCTTCATTTACATAAGTAATACAATATGAATTCTAGATAGACTGCAAATGCTTATAATAAATTATAATGAGTCACCAAAAATAAATAATGCAGAGGCATAAATAAAAAGCTGTAAGCTAGCTGAAATTTTCTAATTATTTAAATGACCAAGGAGGGTAGGGAAGGAACGAGGGGATTTTAAGACATGGAAGCAGTAGAAACACTGAAAACTATATGGTAGATATAGATTTAATCATATCAGTAACTCTATCAGATGTTCAGTAGGCAAATCATATAAAAATGGCCATTGTCAGAATCGATAAGAGAGCAAAATTAACATATCAGGTTTTGTAGTGCACAGCTATTATTACAGCACTCACAAAGCTGGGGCAGGAAGGTTGCAATTACAAGGCCAGCCTGAGATACACAGCAAGGTCCAGCCCAGTCTAGACCACATAGTGGTCCCCTCCCCCAAACCAATTAGCAACAAGTAAAGAGTGAGAACAAATAGATACTGCTTAAGAGAGACAAGCTTTTTTATAAAGTAGGTTAAGTTGAAGGTAAATGGGGAGAAAAATACATAGTATGCAAAAAAGTCCAGATTATGACGGCTAGAGTATTCATTTCTATCAGATAAGACTTGAAGGCAACTCGTATCATCAACTATCATAAAATTATATCAAAATAATCATAGGCCAGGGAAGGGCTCATTAGACCCTCCCCCCTCCCTGCAAAGCTACAGATGATTAGAGGTTTCTGGGATTAAAGGGTCATATTCTTCCATGGAGTAGACACTGGAACATTGTCCATAGTCAAGAAAATAACCTCGTACTGACAAATACAGGAATGTGGTGGCAGGGGGAGGAGGGGTTCTGGGAGAAAGAGATTTCCTGGGACAGGCAAAGGAAAGAACAATGGGGAGGAGAATATTGATCAAAGGGTATTATGTGTGCATAAAATTGTAAAAGTAATTAACTTTTAGAGAGGAAAAAATAAATGAGACCTTATGCTGAGCAGTGTAATAAGTCTTTACATGTAAAGATATTTTAGTTGTAAAAATGTTTTTGAAAATTCCAAAAAGATACAACATGCATGAATCTATGAACATAATACTGAGTTTGAAATACATGAAGCAAAAAAGGCATAAAGATATTTATGTGTACTATACATATATACATATATACATATATACATATATATATATATATATATATATATTCAATGTTCCCTCAGCAATAGATAAAGAGCCGAGAACAATATCTTAGACACAGATAATCTGGAAAACACCATAAGCCATTGAGTCCAAACAGAATCAGAAACTGTGAGCACACATTATTTTCTGTGTGTATGTACATGTGTCTACCAAGACAGAACACGGGACCATAAAGCAAGTCTCCATGAATCTGAAAAGATGGAAATATAGAGAACACTTTCTCACCATATAACAGAACTAAGTCAGCAGTCAGTAATGGAAACATTCGTGTGATTCCAATACCTGTGAGACTTTGCTTGTTTCTCAGAACACTGTAAGTAGGAAGCATTCAAGACTGATGAATCCCAAATCATTAAGTATTAAGCCAAAATAAATCAAAATTGTTTTCTCTGAGACACACATTGAAAAGACATAAAGAGAATCACCCCAAAACAAAGTTAAACATCTAAACATATGCTCAGTGACAGAGGCCACGTAAAAGAAAGGAGTGTATGTTGTGTAAACTCAGAAAATTCTAAAAATGCCAACCAACCAATAGCAACAGGAAGCAGATTAGTAAATACCTCTGGCAGATGAGGGGTCAATTAGGAAGAGGCAGAGGGAAACTTGGGGTTCTAAAGTGGTTTTGCGGCTGGGTTTAGTCAGGGTTGTGCCCCATACACTGTCTCTCCGTGCAAAGCACATGAAACAGAGAGGAAGGTGTAAAATCGAAACTCAAAGACCAGGGTGTTATTGCAGGCTCAACTCCCACATCAGAGCTCTAAATACATTGAGTTTAAGGCCTCAGCAGTTATTTTTCCTACCACTTAACACCAAGTCCAAACTTTATTTTAAGGCAGCTAGCCCAGTTTTTTAATATTTATTTTTATGATCCCAGATATTTTTTAATATAGAAGAGAGCAAGATGGCCACAGTTACCCTGCGGAACAGTCTGCCTGCCATCCTGAATCACCACACGTGGCCCTTCACACATCGTGGTCAGTGCTCCAGCAAACACGCTCTTGTGCACCATCCTAAAAATGTGATCGACCACATTAGCCACAAAAGAAGTCAGGATGTGGTGACAAGAACTGATAGATGGGCAGAGGCTGCCCGTCCCTCTGTACAGGGCCATCATGTAGGCTGGAGCATAGCCTGCCTAACAGGTTACAGTTTCAGAGATGCTAGAATCTGTGCACTGAAAAGCATCAGAAGAGGCTGCAGTCTCTCAGTTGGTTACATGCTCATTGCACAATCATGAGAACCTGAACTTGCTCTAACTCAGGACGTGGCCGCACACACCTCCCACACCAGTTCCTGGGGTCAGGTAGACACATTTATTGGCCAGCTAGCCTGGTCACTCCATAAGTTCCAATTTTGAGGAGGGACTCTGCCTCAAAATATAAAGTGGAAGACTAGAGAGATGGCTCAGAAGATAAGAATGGTTGCAACCAAGCCTGACAGCCTGAGTCTTATCCCTAAAAACGGCATGCTAGAAAGAGAACTGACTCCTGCAAGTTGTCTTCTACTTCCGTGGTTGCAGCATACCACACATGTGTACACACATGCACACACCCAAATAGATGAATAATAAACGTCTGTGTGTATTCATGTGGAGACTCCCAGGGTTGACCTCTGGCCACCGCGTGAATGCACACAAATACTCACATGAGCACACAGATACACAGACTGTCAGGAGACGACTGCCAAGACAGATGTTCCAGGTTCCAGGGGGGGGAAATTATGGGCTGGCTTTGGCATACCGCTGTTTTCTTTCCTAGAGGGAAGAGAAAGGCCCATAAGGAAACTTAGGAAACATACAGGGCTTTGAAAGTTGAGAATTACAAGATCCTCAGGCCTCTTCTCAAGGTTATATAAGCAGTAACGATCGCTGGGGAGAAGGGACTCTTTTTTTCTTTTTCTTCTGAGACAGATTTCTCAGCAATACAGAGAGCCTGTCCTGAAACTCCCTCTGTAGACCAGGCTGACCTGGAACTCACAGAGATCCGCCTGACTCTGCCTCCTGAGTGCTGGGATTAAAGGTGTGCGCCACCACTGCCAAGTGAGAAGGGACTCTTAAGTGGAGCTGCCTGCTAGCTGGACAGGGAGCAGCTGGGATGCAACCTTTACACTGTCCCCCATCCTGGGGTGGGCTTTACAGTGATGCAGTAGTCTTTCCCGTGTGCAACCCTGGTAAATTCATTGGCTCACAGAGCTAGACTTGAATGGAGTCTTTTCTTTGGTCTGTGGTCAGTACCCTATTTGAGGCAAATTGATGTTTGCTCGTGTCTCCTGGGGAAAATTCACGCACCATGAATATTCTAAAATTTGGAATGATGAAATACAAGATTTTTCTTTAAGAAACAAATGCAGAAATTTTGTAAAAGAGACATTGAGGCCTGGGAGAGTATGGGCCTGTCATTAGATAACTAATTCTAATTCTTACAGTAGTACAAATCACGATACATATGTAAATAAGCTGTAAAATGAAGCTGGAATAGAGAGGACAGCCAGAGCTTGCACTGCAGGCTTGAGGGTGATGTCTAATGCACACTGACAACAGGACAGCAGTGCCCTGAGGTTTGGCAAGGCCCAGCTCTTAGCTCAGGACATCTGTCAGGGAGCATCCCTCCCAGGCACCTGTGATGGAGAAAGCCCTCAGGACTTTTCATTGCTGGGGCTTAAGCAATCCGAATGCCCCTCTAGATGCCAGCATTAGTCCCTTGTTACTCTCACAGGTCTTCTGAAGAAAGATGGACCCGAAGAAAGAAAGCCAAAGGGAAGGTGGAAGAAATGTGTGTTCGGCTGTGGTGGCGGAAATAATGAGTGTTGGAAGGTCTGGAACCCAAAGATGTCACCTGGGTATTGTATGGAAGGCACAGAACCTGCTGTGGGAAAGCCAGGGAGCTATACCGCCTGAGCTATGAGGTATTCTAGGCAAGCTAACCACTTCACCACTCCCCGGCTATAAAATGAGAGGATTGGATGAAAAGGAGTGCCTCTGCTCCCAGCTGTAAGCTTTTAAAGTCTAGGCATAATGTAAGAACTACATGGGATATGCTGGAATAAGAGCAAGAACTCAATTTTCCATGACTAAATCAGCAACAGACACTGATCCCATGCCCTTATCAACCTGCAGGTACTTCCTCCACAGAAGCCAAACTTAAGGAAAGAGGTGACCATATTAGCACTCTGAAAGAGACAAAAAACAACAAAAACAATGGCAGGAGGCCTTGACACTTGTTTTGTTAATGAAGTGCTGCCCCCTGCAGTTGGAGAACAACATTGAGGTTTCTTCATGGCAAAACCTACCTCCAATTATTTTAATTTCATTAATTTTTGCACTTGTGGGTGGTGATGGTGCTCTGTTGTTTGATTAGGGTGGTTAGAAGAACAGAGGATAAAAGATTTTAAACTGGCAATATCAGGGAAAAATGCTTCCCCCTTGTGAAGTCAGTGTGAGGGGGACTCAGCTGTCTTTGCCTGCTCTGGAGAGCCCGGCTTTCTTCTCTTTGTCTGTCAGGTTTTCAGCTGAAGGGGGAACAAGCCTCTCTTTTCTGTGTTAGTCAGCCTTGAAGGTTCTGTAAGGAAACAGTGATACCAAATGTGGCAGCCATTGAGGAAACATAATAGCATGGAAACTAACAAGGGATGTGCTAGCCTAAATATGTCTAGGGTGATTGATTATTATAACTACAGTCCAATAAGTTTCCGACTTTGATGGGGGGGAGGAAGGGGTTGCAATTAGGAAGTGTGGAGTGAATTAAAATGTGTGAACTCTGGTCTCAGGGGTTTCCTGGGTTTGAGAGGCAACTCTGTTTCCCACTAACTACAGTAACTTACGTCACGACACCTCTTTTGTGCTTTGCTTTCCTCGGCTACAAAAGAAGAATAAATAAGTAAGGGAAGTCAGAGGGGAAGATAGGAGGGACGTAGCTCCCCACTGCCCGCGTGTCTGCCCTGTCATCTCTGCCATCCATGTTTCTTTTCTGCATCTTTTTCTTTCATGACCGTCTTCATCACGGAGAAAATAAGAATCAGAGAACCACAGAGCAAGAAAGTGTCTATAAGGATGTTTAGTCCTATCAGACACAAAGAGAGGAAACTAAGACCTAGAGAGATGAGCCCAGGGTCCCAGAGGGATGTGTCCAGTGTCAAACAGGTAACAAATGTCTTCATGTCAAACACTGCAACACCAATGTCCTCCAGTGCAAACTGTCTCATACAGAACTCTGAGTTCCTCCTCTCCCTCCTCTTACCACCTTCTCTCCTTCCTTTCTCAATGCCCTCTCTCTCCTCCCCACTTCTGCTCCTTACACTTCACACCACTACAGGGCTGCAAACTATTATCTTGCTCAATTGTGCTCTTAATGACCTTTCTAATTTGGTTGCTCTAATCCCCCTTCTGTTGAAATAAATAGCATGGTTGTTCCAATGTAGGGCAACATAAGAACTTGCTTAAGTGGCATATGAACTTGTATACATGGAGAAAGGAAACACAAATTTTAAGCCTCTCATGATTTTTTTTCTTTTAGAGAACTAATTTATCAAGAATGTAACAACAAGCAAGCCAGGCACCGTGCGGGGCATGCCTGTAATCCCAGAATTTAGGAGGTGAAGATAGTAGAATGTGCTGATATCTTGCTTATACAAATAAAGCCTGTCTGAAGGTCAGAGAATGGAGCTTGCCACCATAGAGGTCTGGAGGTCTGTACAGACAGACAGGAAGCTGGGCAGAAACAGGATATAAGCAGGGAGAAACAGGAACTTGCTCTCTTGTCTGCTGAGACACTAAGGAGGTAAGGTGTGGCAGTAGCTTGCTCCTTCTTTTCTCTGATCTCTCAACATTTTCCTCTATATATGACTCGAGTTTTTATTATCCAAACCAATTAAGAACTCCATTTACAGTAGAATTAGAAGGTCAAAACCACCCTCAGCTCCACAGTGAGTTCAAGGCTTGTCTGGGCTACATGAGACTATATATAATATATATATATGAATGGAATTGGTCCTGGTTTTAAAGTTTAGTGAATCCATTTCACATGTGCAGAAATACATCCTATAAACTTAGAGGGCACATAAAGTCAAGTCTCTTGAATATTTTGGTTCCTGGGTTATGTTTTATCAACCATCTAACCACCAGATACTTGGCCACAAAGGCAGATTTAACTGTACAATTTAAATATGATGTCAGTATTGAGTAATTGTTCTTTGTATGAATTTAATACTATATCAGACAAGACAAAAAAAGGCTCACTTCTAAATTTTACAATTTAGTAAGGAAAAGATAATATTGAATGTACAAATAATTTAGTTGATTAAACATTAAGATGGAGATACCCTTCCTGTTCCTCCTGGCCTCAGCCAAGAAGTAAATGTACAACAGAAGCTATGTAACCCCATCCTAGTTGGGAGACATAAATGATTAACACTAAAACCCACACATGGGTACCAATAGAGATTACTGCTGTAGGAAGAAGGCAGTCTTTGGAAAAGGGAAGGAACTCTTTTATTTGAGATGCCTACGAAGTTTGCAGCATGGGAACCTGAGCCAAGAGTGGATCCTAAAAGAGCTCTGGGTAACAGAGCTTGGGGAAGCAATAACTCACTGCCAAGCTCTGGAGCTTTGTTCTGAACACAGGCCAGACTGGCCAGCAGACCAAAAGCAAAGAAATGGGACAAGATTAAACAAGGAGACTGTCAGTGGCAGAGAATGATGTTTCAGTTAGTCCAGGAGAGCTACTGTGCAGCTCCAAGAGTCACCCACTCTGCTCCTGCAAAAAGACCTGGGACAGAATCCCAGAATCTACCTGGAGGCTCACACCATTGGTGGCCCAAGTTCTAGGGCACTTGATGTCTTCTGGCCTCCAGTAGCATATATGTGAGCATGCGCGCACACACACACACACACACACACACACACACACACACACACATCTGACCTGCTCAGGAATTTGGCTATCACAGATCTGTCCCCTAATTTCATAGACAATCAGATGAACAACTCCATCTTGTCTTGCTGGTGCCAATGGCAGCATATGTGGCCCCCATTCTCATCTTTTCTGTTTTGACAGGTGCAAGTTCAGCCCACACCTTACACAAATTTTATTTAACAAGTAAAATAAGTCAGTCACTGAAAGACAAATGCCACACAATCTCACATATGTGTGTATTTAAAAAACAGTTAAACTCACTTTGGGGGAAGCAAAGTAGGGGTGATTGGGGACTAGGAGAGGTGGGATCGAAACTGAGACGATGTTAGCCGAAATTGTCACATTTCAGTTAGAAAACACCTAAGAGATCAATTGTCCATCTTGCTAACTATAGTTAATAACAGTGTATAGGCTTGAAGATTCCTGGGAGATTTCAAGTGTTCTCAATTCAGAATAAGTGGGGGGGTCAGCTCTTGCATGTATAAATTAGCTTGATTTAGCCATCTCACAATGTAAACAGTTTCTAAAAATACCATATTGTTTGCCATAAACATATTATTCCAATAGATTTTTCATAGGGTTAGGGCTTCCTAATGGATGAGACGTGTGCCAGCCCCACAGTACATTTTCACTATGATTTGAGGGTTTTGGGGAGAGCTTTGTGTGCCAAGAGAACTGCTGACTGTGCCTTAAACTTCATCAATAGAATGTTCCTTTGGCCTTGGACAGGTACAGCTCTCAGGGATCTCTAAATGAAATGCAAATCTGTGAAGCAAGACTTATACCATCTGCCCTTTGTTTACCTTGGAAGGCTTTACAAGATAGCTGGCCAGAAGTTTGGGGACATTTAAAACAAAAGTAAACACCAAGAAGCGTCTACCTGAAGCAGTATCTTCAGAGTCTGGCAAGAAGCCTCCATGTCTAAGCTCTGTGTCATCCTCTCGGCATTCAAACATGCACAGCTCCGTGTACATAATTCATGGAAAGAGTGCAGCGTCACCTAGAGTTTGGTAGAAATCGAGAGCAAGCCTGGCTGCTCTTTCAAAGAAGAATAAAGCAGTGTCCTAAGATTTTTTTTCCCCATACATTGAAAGAAGATCAAAAGGAAAATCAGTGCCTTCCTCTGGTCTTCTTGGGCACAGAACTCATGTGAGCAACCAATTATCACATGAACACATAAATGAAAATAAATAACTCAGGGGCAGGAGAGATGGATCACTGGTTCTGGGCATTTTTACTCTTGCCAAGGCCTCAGGTTCTATTCACAGCACCTACAAGGTAGCTCACAACAGTGTGTAGCTCTATTTCCAGGGGATTCAACACCTTCTTCTGGCCACTGGGGGCATCAGGTACATACATGGTACACAGACTCATACACATAAAATAAAGATAAAATACACATAAAATAAAAACAAATAAATCCTTAAAAACAATAACAGTAACAGAGCATTTGCATGCTTTAAATAAATTTAACCTTTAAAGACACGTATTAAAACAAAGACACTGGCCTTTAAAAAAAAAAAATGACCAAGCATGCATTCCAAAAAGTTATATAATACCAAGTCAACACCCTGAATAAAAAAAAAAAATCTTTCTAAGTACTAGCAGAGAAGTTTTATGGGCAAAAGCCCACAGAGCCAAGGCCACCAAGCACTGACGGGCAAGGGAAGGAGAAGTCACCACTGGCATTAGGAATGACAGGGATCATCTTGAAGATAAAGATGAAGAGACTGTTAGGGACAGCTTATGACAATTTGTGTAAATTTAGGACATGTGGAGAAGTTCCCAGAAAGAACTATGACTCAGTGGGAAAGGAAGCATGAACAGTGTTACAGTCATGCAAGGCACTGAATCAACAGTAGGAACCCTTCCCATAACCCAGTTCCAGGCACCAAGGTTCCACTGGCTAGTGAGCCACCTATAATTTATGCGTACTTCAAGAGCTGGCATATGTTTGACACCAAAACACAAAGGTACAGTAAGTATATAAAAAAAAAACCACATTCCAATATTACCATAAATCAAGAGGGAAATTGTCTCAACCAGATAGCAGCCAGCTAAATTTACCAACAGCTAAAACTGATACTGCATTTTAACAAATGACCGCTTGTAAGACAATATAAACTCAGTTTAACCTGAGAAAAGCAGTGTGACTCTTCTCATTGTTGTATTATCTGAATATCAGACAGGCAAGAAAATCCTTCAATAGCTAATATCTATGCATGCATGGCAAAAGGTATTTAATAAAAGCGGACAGAAGTGGCTCTGTGGTTCGACACATGAGTTACTCTTGCAAAGAACATGTGCTCAGCTCCAGTGTGAGGAAGTTCAAACCACATGCAAGACCAACTCTAGGGCACCCGATATCTTCTTCCAGACTCTGGGGACACTGAAGGTACACGGTGTACACACGGACAAGCAGGCACACAAACACACACTAATAAATGAATGATTTAAATCTGGTAAAGCCGGAGTTGGGAATCTGTTCATCCACAGGACCTCTATGTGGTCCAACAAGACAACCACTCTGTTGGTAATGAAAACAGTCATAGAGAAAATCTCTGTGACTGTGTTCTCAAGATGCTTTCATTGCAAACCTATGACAGCTTTGATTTGGCCCAGGGTCCATCCGTACACTGGTTCAAGGATATCTATAAAATTTAATAGACTGGAATATCAATGGTGAAATCTGGTCCTGTGAACCAGGCATAGGGGAAGAGTCTTACCAATATAAGCATGACTCCTGTTGTATTTATTATCAATCCGAGTATCATACCAAATAATACAGAACAGAGAGTCTAGGAGTCAAACCCAGAGCCTTGTACATATGTGACAAGCATATGACCATTAAACTACAGCCCTACCCCTTTCAAATACCGTCCTAATAAGTAGGAGTTTATGTGTGTCATAGACATAGAATCTGTTGTTTTTCTTTTTTAATTGTTGCTGCCTTTCATGCTACAGTTATCCTATTCAGCAACTGCCACTCCACCACTGCCAGCAGCAGCTAGACCACAAGTGCCAAAGCCTGAGGGAATTCTGTTCTGATCTTTCAAAGCTACTAAGGAAACTGATTTAAATCTCTGTCCCACTTAAGAACTCAAGATTCAAAGGTTGAGGTAGAACCCTGCTTCCTAGAGAGCCTGAAAACCAAGCAACTCATCTCTTCATGTCTCCCAAGAAGTCCTTGGGCTTTTTCTTGCCCTCCTTATAAACCCTTCTCCACCTGGCTCCTCCCTACGGCTTCCTGTCAGGTAGCCGCTGATGCAGCCTCCCGAGCACAGGTGACTTTAATTTACTCAAACACATCTTTGCATCATTTAACCAATGTTCCAGAGCATAAACAAAAGTAACACACCTTAAAATAATATTCTACAACAGGAATACAAAAACTCCTACTAAGTAATTAAATAATAAAATTAAAGACGTTGGAGAAATGTCCCAGGTGTTAAGAGCATTGGCTGTTCCTCCAGAAAACCAGGGTTTGATTCCTAGCAGCCACATGGCAGCTCACAACCGTCTATAACTCCAGTTCCAGGAGATCCAATGGCCTCTTCTGGTTTCTGTGAGCTCTGCTCACACAGGGTACACTTATATATGTGCAGGGAAAAACACCTGCCAGCGTAAAATAAAAATAAATCTTAAAAATAAATTAATTAAAAGTGATGCATTTGTAATAATATAAATATATAGAGTGCCTATAAAGAAATACACAAAAAATATGTATTACCTAAAGCTAATCAAAACATGTGAAATGACCTAACAGATAGAAATAGAAAATGTGATCATTGGTTTCCATGTCTCTATTTTAAAGTTATTAGTTCCCTGGTGATGAGTATATTCTACATAACTGAACAAAATTTCAATGTACTAATACTTTAGAAAGTATGGCAAGCTGGCTCTGAAATATACACAAAAACTCAAAAAGCCACAATTAGCCAAAATACCTTGAAAGAACAAAGTAGAGTAGCTTCCTCCAACAGATATCCAGATTGTAACTCAAGTAAATAAAAAAAAAAAACCACTATATTAGTCTACTGGTCTACTGATAGAAAGCTTGGAATCGGGCCCCAAAAGTATAAGCAGTTACACAAGGCACAATCTATAAAGTCACAGCAGCTGTTTAATTAAATGATTCTAGGAAAATCATACATCCATGTGAGATTAAATTAAAATCAGACAATACAATTTACTAACGTGATTAACAAATAACAACCTTTTAAAAACGAAAACTTCAGGTAGCGTACAAGTTCTTGTAAAATCATAAACAAGAAGGAAGTGATGGACAGACCCAATGCATATCCTTCTTGAGAAACCATAAAGAAACAACAGACACCACAGAGAAAGATATCCACAGTGCATAAACACAGAAGGGAACTGGAACCTCAAATCTTAAAACTTCTCCCATAAACACATTTTTTAAAGAATAAATAGAGGCTGGAGAGATGGCTCAGCACCCAGGTTCGGTTCCTAGCACCCTTGTTGGGTAATTCACAACTGCTTATAACTCCAGACCTATGGGATCTGGTGCCCTCTTCTGGCCTCTACAGGCATCTGAACACAAGGACACACACACACACACACACACACACACACACACACACACACACACACGTAAATAAACAGATATATAAATAAATAAGTAGATATTAAAATGAATGTTTAAAAAATACTGTAAAGCTGAGGTGTAGACTGCTTGCCTAGAAAGCACAGGTCTCTGAGTTCAACCTCCAGCTACGTACATATAAAAAGAGAAAAATTAAAAATGCGCAAACATTTTTGACTGGCAAAGTATAAAAGGAAATGTTGCCTAAATGGAAAATAAGCAATATGCTTATGCTGAACTCATTAGTAACAGGGGGCATGCAAATTTCCGTAGCTGTTACATATTCATCAGACTAAGGCATTTAAAAGCTCAAAGCACTCACTACATGTTAGTCAGGATGCTGCAATAGGAATTCCCAAGCAGTGCTGAAGAATTTCTTGAACTTTTGGAGAAAATTGAAGATTTATATTTCATCCCACTCAACAATTCCACATATAGAGAAACTAACTCAAACTTATACTAGAATAAAAGTATGTTTATGGCTGGCAACAAGTCCAGTATCTTCCAACATAGGACATTAAAAAAAATGTTGTATCCATAGAGCAAATACTACATAGCAACAAAAACAAACATATCAAAGTGGCCATAACACATACAAGGCAGATATGCCCCGCATGTATTTAAGACTTAAAGGTCATGAAAATGAAATGAGTATAGCAATCCATTGAAATCGGGTTTTTAATGGCCATGCTGATGAAACATGACCTAGAAGTATACTCGTAGGTGTTAATTTCTCTTTATACCTCATGCCAAGCGATGAAGTGGATTCCAAGAGGCAGGCTATGATTAGACTGAGAACTGGCAGAGAGCCGGCTTTGCTCTGTTTCTTCTCACTGTTCCACACAAATTTATTCATGGGAAATACTTGTTTATTAAGTTTTCTAGTATTACATTCCACAACAAAGAAAGCAAAACAACACAAATGCTAGATCAGTGTTTTCTACAAGCATCTAGACTCTTGTTTACTGAAATGAGTTTTCATTCTGCTTTACCAACCAGATGTCATATAATTTCTCATATTTGTACATTTTCTCCCACTGAAACACATTTCCCCATATTACTGAGATTCATTCTCAAAAAAAAATATGAGACCTCTCTTGTTTATGTATATTTAATAAATATAGGTGTAACAACATATCTGATGCTTTCCAAGGCCCACTCTGTGAATATGTACATTCCCACCCATAGCCTTCGAAGGGCTGAAGTGCCCATATAGATGTCATTGGACCACCAAATGCACACTGTGGGAATTGTTTGTGCTAAGCAGCTTTCTGTCACTGAAAAAAAAAACTGAATGAATCAACTTTAAAAAGCAAAGTGAGTATTAGGGCTCATAGTTTCAGATGTTTTAGTCCAATGGTTATTTAGCTCTCTTACTCTGGGCCTGTGGCTGTGCATCAAGGCTGGAACAAATTGCTGACTTACCTCATGGAGAACCCAGGCAGCCCCAAGAGAATGAAGGCCCTCCTCCAAAGACCGAAAGCCCGCCCTTTAGGCCCCTCCTCCTAGAGCTCCACCACCTCCCTGTGAATATAGTCAGAAGTCCAAACTTGTAACCCACTGTCCTACATGGAAAGTCTCTGATCCTAACTACATCTATCCTCTCAAATTCATGGGTCGAAAAATCTAGCCCTGAGTATGTCTCTGTTTAGAGACTGTGCTTTCTTAACTCGTGAAGTTAAATGAGACCATAAATCGGAAGCCTCACTCAAGGGGACTGGCATTTTCACAAGAAATGGCAGAGATGCTGGATTCAAGGAAAGGACACTTGTGAACACAGAGAGCAGGAGAGTCTGCTGGTCAAAGTGACACCTGGATTGTAGACGACAAAACAAGGTCTCAGAGCTGTGAAGAAAACTAAAGTTTGATTGTTTAAATAACTGCAACAACAAGAGATGGGACTCTGACCAGATACAGAGCACACAAAAATAATACGAATGTACTAAGATGGGGTAATCTTTAGGTCTAGACACTGACAGAATATAAAGGACAATATCACCAAAGATGCTATAGAGATCAGACAGAGTGAAAACAGACAGACAGGACTTAGAGCAAACTCAGTGGTCATAATACCTGATCCAGGCCTGGCAATGGCTTCAAGTCCAGTGACCTGAGCTGGATTCCCAGGACCCTCATGGTAAAGGAAAGATGCCAATGAGTCATCCTCAGACTCTACACATGGGCCATGGCATACACACATATACACACACAATAAGTAAATAAAAGCATTAAAATTAAAAATACACATATATGATCCTGGATCAACTAAAACAAAGAATATTTGAAATGTGATCAGGAAATCCCTTAATTGCATGCTAATTTAAAATGAAATAACACAGAAGAAATGTTTAAACCGAAAGAAAACAGAAATGTATTCTTTTTCACGGATTTCCAGAATTCCACCAAAAATACTGCTGTACATACAGAGGATCTGAAAAAGCTTAACGTTTCAAGCTAAACATTTCAAAGGCTGGGTTTTTATCCATTACTGAAATACCAGTCTCACATATCCTACAGAAATCATCTTAGCAGCACACATTTAAAATTGAGAATTGCAAGGGCATTAACAGACATCATCAAAGCCCCTAAGTGGTAACAATTCCCACATCCAGTTTTCACTGAGTTATGCCTAGAATCTGTCTTCTGGGTTCTATTTTGAGACTTGGGTTCACGTCTCTGATGGCCTTGCCAATAAAGCCGCCGGATGCCATTAATCTCACTTCTTTGAAAGAATAAATCATTCCCCCAGAGTAATTAAACAATAAACACATCAAAGTAAAACTAACTCGGGCTAAGTCTAGACACCCACTGGCGTAGTTATAAGACAAGCTTGTCACACCATCTCCACTTGAACTTGAAGCTGCCTTGGTGACTTGAGATTGTGTTATGGAAGTGCCTAACCCCGAGGAGCTGACACCCAAACTCACCAGGGATGCCAGCCTTATGTCTGCAAAGTTTCCCTGGGTCATTAACATGCATGCCCACGGCTGGTGTCAACGTGCTGTGCCAGTACTCCACCACGCACAGCACACCACCGGCTTATCACTGGGCCACCTCTCTTCCCAGTTCCATTCCCACGCCCTTAATACATTGTTTTCCAAGGCAGTGAAACCCCAGAGCAGGGCATGACTGTTTTCCCCAGGAGAGAGACATGATTTTCACAGAAGACAAACCCCAGGCCGTTGTAATAATTTGGGCCTCTGTATAGAACCAAAATGGTCTCGGATCTTCCTGCATTCAGCCACCAAACTTTATAAATAAGGTAGTTACAATTCTGTTTATGAGTCTGTATCACTACAGAATAGACTGAGTCACTTTTACAGGAACTGGAGATAATTTCTTAAACTAATACATGAGATGTTTTTTGGGGCTGTTGCCCAGTTACAGATTAGACTGTATCGAGAGAGAGAGAGAGAGAGAGAGAGAGAGAGAGAGAGAGAGAGAGAGAGAAAGCTCTCATAACCCCCATCTAAGGAAACAGAAGTAAATGCATTTCTCTCTGAAATAATTTACAGAAAACTGCAAATTCATTTTTTATGCACTGATGGAGCCACAGCCTTTCTCACTAAGGTGGTGGACTTCTAAATATAGACAGAACTCAATTCTGTTGGCCAAAAATAGATGTTAGGGTGGTTGAGATTCTTAATCTTCGGTGTCAAGTCGAGGAGATTTGATATCACCTAGGAAACAGGCGAATGTTTTTGGATTTTTTTAAATTTCCTCATTTGTTTTTATGAGCGCTTGCTTGCATGTATGTCTGTGTACCACATGCATGCCTGATGCCAGAGATCAGAAGAGGGTGTTGCATCCGCCAGGAACTGGAGTTATGGGTGGTCGTAAGCCACCATGTGGGTGCTGGGAATTTAATCCGGGTCCTCGGCAAGAACAGGTGCTCTTTACTACTGAGCCGTCGTCTCTCCAGCCCCAGTGTGTCTCTGGGATGCTTCCAGAGAGGTAACTGAGAAGAGAAGTGCGCTTTGGACTGGGCAGCACCATCCCAATTGCTGGAGTCCTAAACTGAATAAAAACTAGGAAGCAACCTGAGCCCCACCTTTCACGCTCCCTGTGATGCTGTGTGATGGAGCCACCTGCCTGGTATTCCTGCCCTCATGCCTTCCCTACCGCAATGGACTATTTCCCGGAACCACGAGCCAAAGTCAGCCCTTCTTCCCTAGATGCTCTCGTCACGTCGTCACGCATTTTGTCACAACAACGAGAGAAGTAACGAAGGCAGAGGAAAAATAGAGACCTTGATGGAATAAACAGAATATAACACTGTGCTTTGATCTGCTGCCCTCGGTGGGATCTTTTGTGTGAATGTGATTAGTAGGGGGAGTTTGGCCGAGAATCTGCCCTCGTGTTTCATGACAGTCAAGCGAGGAACAGAACATGTCACATGCCAGCTACAGAAGAAACACTGCCCTCTGCTCAGAGATGAGACAAAATGCCAAACAGATGCCTTATTCAGGTCAGCGTCAGATACTTAAAACAACACTAGCTGATGGTTACCTCACAACTGAATAAATGACAGTGAATCACAGACGTCTAGATCCTTGAATGGACACCAGAAGGTTCAAAAGCAACTAAAAACATACATACAAACATACAACACACACACACACACACACACACACACACACACACACACACACACCACAATTTTGATTCTTGAGAGAGAAAAGACCCAGAGCATTTTAATAGGTACCATCCTAAAGGATGATGTATGGTTGGTATATTGAGTTTTATGATTCATTTAGTTCCAAAACACCTCAGAGCTACTTGTTTCCATACAGTCAGAAGAAAATACTTTACTAAGACCATGTAAATAAGCTTCATAAGACTTTTTTATATAAAATACAGTTTGAGTGAATTGTTTTCAATGAAACCCTCTTAAGGTCAACAAGCATTACACTTCAAAAAATATGAAGGAAAAGATACCGTCTTAAATCGTAATTTCTGCAAATGCAAAAAAATCACTCCCATTTTCATCACTGCTGAAAAGCTGCAGGACTGGGAATATAGAGGTAAGAGTGTGAACCTGTGAAAACGGCTGAGCCAAGATCTGTCCCAAGCCGCTGTCACTCATCAGATCTTGCCTTGGTATCTTTTCTGATAACAGCCTTGAAGGGATTGATTTAACAGGAAGTCAGTGCTCATGTGTATATTTAGCTCACAGCAGGGGAGGCGGACTTTTGAGTATATGTTTCTTGTGAGTTGAAGGAGACAACAAATGGCTCCCATAGAAGGGGAAGTCATGTGAGAAAAAACAATATGTGTGGCATGAATGCATAAATAACTCGGTCTCATAGAGAAAATCAGTCGGCCTCCGCAAAAAACAAATTTTAAAAGAAATGATGTCTGACTAAAATACTTCAACTGGGAGGCACCCCAAATTGAACCTATACCTGGGCACCATATAACAGTATTCCACTGACTCTCTTGAAATGAGAGCTCCTGGGGATAGGGTATAAAAATACCCTGAATTATAGAATTTTGCAGCAACACAGTGTTACAAATGAAGCAGAGCCTGACTTATATTTTCAAAGAATACTATGCTCATGACAGAAATGTATTCACATGCTCACAGCATCTGTGATACCTACACAAAATCTCTGCATGATCAAGCCACTCAATGTTTCATCATGAGGCCAGTCTCAACCCCCAGCTGAGAAGCTGTTTATAGTCGCTGGCTCCTGGGGCACAGAGAGTCACTTTTCTTTAGAGACGCAGCTCCTAGTAGATCAACCACATTCCAGTGGATGACTCCTACCCATTAGTATATACATGGGCAGCAAAAATTGAACTCGTTGGGTTATACAAAATTAATAGATAGATTGATAGATAGATGATAGATGATAGATAGATAGATGATAGATAGATAGATTATAGATAGATACGTAGATAGATAGATGATATATAGATAGATAATAGATAGATAGATAGATAGAGAGAGAGAGAGAGAGATAGAGAGATAGAGAGATAGATAGATACATAGATAGGTAGGTAGGTAGGTAGGTAGGTAGGTAGGTAGGTAGGTAGGTAGGTGGTAGATAGCTGATGTGAAAGCCATGGAGTTGGAAGGGGCTGGGGCAGGCCTGCATCTGAGATGAATTAGAGAGAGTAGTGAGGGGTGAATATGATAAAAATAGATTGGATGCATGGATGAAGTTCTTAAAAGTATTACACTTTTTTAAAAAGTCTGCCTTCATGCATCACCATCAGAAATAAGCAAGTTAATAAAAATTTACCTTTGACCACCTTCCTAAGTAAAGAAAATTATTATGGGTCTGAATAACTTGAAGACTGCAAGCACCGGTCATTTCTTGACAGGATACTTACTACGTTCAGCAAATGCTGCACATCAAACCTCACCTTAAATCCTAACTTAGGCGTCCAGGATTGCTTCATTTTGTTACTCAACCTCATTCACTTTCCAGAATTCTAGCCTGTGACAGCAGCCTTGCTCTTTACATCGGGAAAGGCTTGAACTCTAGCCCTCTGCTAATGAACTGGCCTTCAAGCTGGTTTTCAATGACATGAGAAAGTGAGCTGCCAACAGGTATGTGACTCATTCAACTCATACTTGCATTCTCCAGCCTCCTCATGCCAAATATAAATTCATTCATAAAACACTTAACATGGTGACTGATACATAATGGCCCTTAATTTACAGCTGATGGGTAATTTAACAATGACCATTCTTGGTAGACTGGGGGTGGGGGAGGAGGATTGGGGGTGAGGGGAGGGAGAGGGAGAAGGGACTTGAAATAAGCTTGTTCCCTAACTAGAACTAATAAAATAAAAAAAATAAAAATTAAAAAATTTAAAAAAATGACCATTCTTGGGGAGCTGAAGAAATAGCTCAAAAGTTAAAAGCGCTTGTTCCTGCTACCCACATCAGGAGCCTCATAACCACCTGTAACTCCAGCTCCAAGAGATTCAATATTCTTTTTGAACAACTGCACACACACGCACACACACTCCAGAATAAATTTTAAAAGAGAGAGAGAGAGAGAGAGAAGAGAGAGAGAGAGAGAGAGAGAGAGAGAGAGAGAGAGAGAGAATGGCCATGCAAACCTGGTCATCTGCACAGCATCTTAACTTTCATTTTTCATCTTTGAAAACTATCTGAAAAACATGCTTGTGGTATTGAGAACTGAACTGCCTTTATTTGATGCACACAAATGGATTCTTCTTGATTCAGAGTGGAATTCCATGTTAATTCTCATGATTTACTCACTGGTGAGTATTGCAATACCAATGGAAGAACTGACTCAGTGTCCCATTACCAACATGGAAGCAATTGACGAGCAACCATTCTGCATATTAAAATTTCCCAATACCCTGTCATCAGGATGGTCACTTCCTCTGTGCTGACTTCTGTTTTGTATTTGAGAAATGACTGCCTCATCTTCAAACACATAGAGAGCCCTTAAAGAATTTGCTCTCAGGCAGGTAATATGGTAAAGGGGCTGGGTGTGGGGAAGATTATTTCCTCTTAATTGTTTTTCTCAGTGTTTGAATTCATTTGACTAAACAGCAAGTATTGAAGCTTCAACCCTGCCTGAGCCAAAGTTCCCTCATTACTGATGGACCCATTACAGTAACATCCTGTGAAGCCCCAAAAACAAACTGCTGGCAAACTCCTAATCCAGTGCACACCCCAACGACAGCCTGAGGCTAAACGGCAAATAAAAACCCAGCCTGAGAAAAGGGTGTCTTCTATTAACATCTAAAGTTCCCAGAGTTAATTTGGCTTCCTAATTCCTAGAGGCTCGGAAGTCATGTGTGTATTAACCCAGAATCTAGGATTGTAGGAAGAAATCCAAGCTCACATGTCCAAAAACAGAACACCGTAGGTAGGATCATCATTATACCAAAGGTGTGTCGTGGGCTGTGGCTTTTGTTCTTTACCCTTGATTTTTGTCTTTTTAAGATATAATATTTTTTATTTCTATTGATGGGTGTCAATGTATGTCTGTGTGAGCACCCTCAGAGACCAGAGAAGGCATCGGATTCCCTGGAACTGGACTTAACAGGCATTTGTGAGCTGCCTGATATGGATACTGGGAAATGAACTTATTTTCCACTAGAGCAGCAAACATTCTCAGTGTGTGTGTGTGTGTGTGTGTGTGTGTGTGTGTGTGTGTGTGTGTGGTGTGGTGTGGTGTGTACTGTCCAAGGTCAGTGTCTGGTATTCATATGAAAGTCAGAGGACAATTTGTAGGAATCAGCTCTCTTCTGTCACCAAGTTCTGGAGATTAAACTCAGATCATAGGGCTTGATGGTAAGTGCCTCCACTTGGTGAGCCATCTTGCCAGCCCAAGATAGATATATTTTAAACTCATGTAAAATCAAGTTGCAGGCATTGTGACATTTATTCCCTAAGTCTTTCAGCTTGTCGTTCTGAGGGACAAAGTACACACTCCTACAGAAGTATTGCCATGTCTTCCAGATGGTGCCCAAATGTTCTTTCTAGCTTCTTCCCTACTCACTAGGATATGAGTAATTCAATAAATGGTATTGGTTCTATTATTTTATAGTGTTTCTGCATGCCTGAAATTTTTCAAACTAAAATTCAGGAAGC
This sequence comes from Cricetulus griseus, assembly GCF_003668045.3. Taxonomy (NCBI): domain Eukaryota; kingdom Metazoa; phylum Chordata; class Mammalia; order Rodentia; family Cricetidae; genus Cricetulus; species Cricetulus griseus. The sequence goes on from NC_048601.1 coordinate 8,268,200, forward strand.
AAAGTCACCTCATTTACATAATAAGTTATAAACTCATCAATGATTAGACCATCTTTGATTGGCTTTTTATCCTTGAATACTTACTAGTATTGCCTAGCAGAGAAACAAAGTCCTACAGAGGAAAGAGAAAGAGAGAAGAGGCAGGGAGGGGAGAGAAAGAGGGGGGCAGAAGAGAGGAGAGGAGAGTTAGTCCTCTTCATGAGCTTTTAAGACACAGAGAAGACAAATCCAGAAGGGATTGAGTTCCGGGCCGTCACAAGTTTGTGTACTGTAACATGCAAACCACATCTGCACTTGAGACTCCGCATTTTCTCATTGCCGTTCTTGAAAACAAATGAGCCAAGCCTTTGTCCCTTAGCAAAGGAAATGCCTCTTTCTCAATTGCTTCCCTGAAAGTGACACCACCCTGTGCATGTCCCCGGTAGTCAGGAAATCTTCCCTGAGGAATACTTGGAGAATCTTTTCCATTTACGGTACTAAAGTCCTGGGTTCCCTCCAACCCGCCAACTACTGTAGGGTTTGCTGACTGCAAACACTGGCTTTCCTGTTCGGAAGCCTGTGTTTATAACACACAAGTAGTTTAACCAATGCCCACCACTCTGCATTTCATAATCTTATCAAGCGTTTAGAAGCTGCTGATTTCAAATCAGCAGCTTCTAAAATACCACTGTAAGTAACTCAAACTAATATTGAGCCTTGGTTTCATAGCAAGACTGACAACACCTCTCCATTGAGGTGACTACAAGTAACAGAAACAAGTAAGGAAGTGTGTCCCAGCTGATAACGGAAGCAGGATCCGTGCTGCCACCCATCAACTATTAGGACCTTGTCCCACGCAGTTCTTCCACACAGACAAACCGAACATAAAATCCCAGGTCACCTGATGTCTGACCTAGCCCCATTTTACACCATCCACCTTGTTTTCATCTGCATCTTGTTTTTGACTAAACAGTATATTCTATATTCATTCATGAGACCTCATTGAGTCCAGGGGCTAGAGCAGCTTGGCCTGCTGAGCACGCAGGAGGCCCTAGCTTCAGTACCCAGCATAACTAATAAAAATAAAGTAATAAAGCATCAATTTCCCTGGACATATACACAAATAACTATTTGGTTAAATTACCCTAGTTTTCCCCCATCATTAGATATATCAATATGAAAGAACTTATTACAGAGCAACACATGTGACCAACAAATCATTGAACACCAGCTGGTGAATTATCTGGTGAAAATTCATTTTTTCCAGCCCATGGAATCTTGGTTAGAAGAAAACATGTAATCAATGGAAAGAATGTAGTTAATCTGTCTAGTATTAGGCTTGCAGTCACATAATAAGGAGGAAATTATTTTGGTTGGGAAATTTAAAAAGCAAGGACTCAATGTCAGTTCAGGAAACAATGTTGGATCCTGAAAAAGTCAGCATATTTATTCTGAATTAAATATGAAAATCTCAAGCACGGAATGGAAACTATCCCAGGTGGAAGGAAACTGTGTTCCATCTTCTTGCAATATCTAATATGAGCAAAGCAGACTAGATTTGGAGTAGCTCGACTTCCTTACCTTGTAGCTCAGGGATTTTGTGACATAGCAGAAGCTGCCAGAATTCTGTAGTCCTGAGTTCAGAATACACAGAATATACAACAGCAAGACACAAACTCAGCCAAGACCAAAGGAAGGTGGAAGGAGAGGCACACTTGTGTGCGCGTATAGAACAAACTGATAGACTCCATCTCTGCATGTAAGCAATTCATGACTTAATTTCCATAAATGTTAGACAATGCTCACCGTGCCACTGTCTTGGGCAATTTTACAAATGCCATGCATATAAGTACACAAGAGTTCTGTTTACAAAAAGTATTATTCACAGGGCTGGAGAGATGGGTACTGCTTTCCCAGAGGACCCAGGTATGGTTCCCAGCACCTAGGTGAGGTGGTTCACAACCACCTGTAACTCCAACTCCAGGAGATCCAATGCCCTCTTCTGGCCTCTGAGGTCAATGGTATTCACATGTGAAAACACACACACACACACACACACACACACACACACACACACACACACACGCACGCACGCGCGCGCACACACACAACTAAATATTTTTTACAAAGAAAGATCACCCAATTCCTTAAACAGATCTTGGGTTATATGTCAAATTTGCAAAGATCTATCATCAAAGATTATTTTCAACTACTATTTAACAATTCAGTTAGACCAAGGTGGAAAAAAAAAAACTTGTGAGGTCTTTATCTAGTTTATTCATTCACTGAAGTGCCCATTTGGAAGCCTTTGACCAACAGTGATTGTAGAAACAAACACATGAAGATGGCAGAAAAAGATGGTCAGTAAAAATATTCTAGTGTTAAGAAAAAACACCGGAGTAGTCTTCAAGATGTCTTTCAAAGTCTTCAAAATCCTGTGGCGATATATTATTCATGATGTATTAAAGCTTGCCTGAGAATTCAGAAACCAAGTCAGCCTCTAGCTATAGAGGTCAGGTGGTGGTGGTACACACCACCTTTAATCCCAGGACTCAGGAGAAAGCAGATGGAGCTCTGAGTCCAAGACCACCCTGGGCTACCAAAGAGTGAATCAGAGCTCACGCCTTTAATCCCAGGATTTGAGAGCTATAAAAGGTAGAGGCATTCGGTCTAAGAGTTAGTCACCAGCCACATTGAGGAGTCTGAGTGAATCTGAGGAGCAGTGAAGTCGGGAGCAGTTTGAGGATTGCCCTTATGGTCTGAGCTGAGGTAGAGGTGAGAGCTATTGGCTGACTGCTTTGCTTCTGATCTTCAGCTTGAAGCTTGAACCCCAGTATCAGTCTCTTGTCTTTTATTTATCATGCTACAAAACCCTTAATTCAAGTGAATAAATTCTGAAATGTAAATTAAATCTATATTGGGACAGTCCTCCATCTTGACTGTGAAGGGTACTTTGAAGTTATTTTTGTGGGAGAAAGCTTATATGTTAAGAAATGGCTTTTATTAAGGTGGTAAATTTGATCAAGTGCCATCCTTCATTGATGGGGTCTTTCAGAACAATGTAGGGGTCTCTGAAACTATGATGACCAACATAGTGACATTCTGTGGGAGTCGAGAAGGTTGTTTAGTTTCAATGCAGCTAAGTAGCTGGTGTTGGTTCAAACTTCAGGAGTCTGACCCTGAGTAGTTTATTTTAGGCCTATTTAAGCACAGCACAAATTGATGAAAACTTTCCTGGTGATATTAACTCAATTCTGCGTGCACAATAAAGCACAAAGAAAGCCAAATAAAGACCAGACATGACTACATTGAAACTTTTTGTAAAGTATATGTGACACCTTCCATAAAGATGGATTCTAACCTGATGCAAGGGAAACTCCCATGAGTCTACAAAGATGGCCCCAGATAAGACTCCTGGTAGCAGTGGGGGAATAGCCTGAATTGGCCATCCCTTGTGATCGAATTGGTAACTGTTCTGCTTGTCATCAGAGAGCCTTCATCCAGTTACTGATGGAGGCAGATTCAGAGACCCACATTTGGGAATAGCTCAAGGAGGTCTGCTGAGGTGAGGGAGGAGGGATTGTAGCAGCCAGGGGCATCAGGGACATCACTGGAAAACTCACAGAACCAGTTAGTCTGACTGTTCCAAAATTCTTAAAATGAGCTAAAACCAAAATCTGCCACCTTTTAAGTTCACAGCCCATTCTGGTAGCCCTCCGTAAGGTCATAAATAATTGGTGTGGTTACCCATACCTGCTTCTATCTAAACACTTCAAAGTCACTCTACAACTTTCCCAAGTATTTTCTCTTTGATCCACTAACTCTGCATAGCTCGTCCCACTAGACTTCAGATGCCATGAGTATAAGTTTCTCATTGTCTTTGTTCCTTTTTTGTCTTTGATTTCTAGTTTTGGTTTCTGTTGCTATGATAAACACCATTCTCAAAAACAACCTGGAGTTTATTTGGCTTATACTTCCCAAACACAAGCCACCATTGAGGGAAGTCAGGGCAGGCACTCAAGCAGGAGCAGAGGCAGGAACTGTGGTGAAATTCAGCTTGTTGGATTGCTCCCAGACTCATGTTCAACTACCTTTCTTATAAAATCCAGACCCATATGCCCAGGGTGGCACTGCCCATAATAGGCTGGATCCTCCTACATTAGTTAGCAATCAAGAAAATAGCCCCATAGACCTGGCCACAGGCCAATCTGATGGTGTTAATTCCTCAACTGAGATTCCCTCTCTCTGGGTATATCTAGGACTGTACCAAGTTGACAACAGAAGCTAGCTATGACAGCTTCCAGTATGAACCCCCCCACAAAAAGGACACAATTACATGCTACACCTACTAGCTGGAAGCTTGTCTTCCCACTCTGGATGTCAGAGCTCAATGTCACTGTGACATTTCAAGCAAAGGTCAAATTGTATAAATATCCCATTGCCAAAAATAACCTAAGAAGGTAACAATAGCCCTCCACTCCATTTTTATATAAATTTAACTCTAGAGTTTCCTAGTTACAAAAGAGAGTAGAATTTTTTCAGACATAAGTATGAAATCTCCTATAACATTAGAATTAACAATGGATAGCCCATACCCATCTTTCCCAAAAGTCAAAATTTTAAATTATCCTGTAAGAAGTCACATTGCCTAAGAAAGTCAGCTCAGTTGTATCGTAACTGGCCCAGAGTGAAAACACTAGCTTAGTTGTATGGTGCATCCAGTGACTTCATCTCCTAGACATGAATGAACAGAACATGACATTTAACTGTTCCCTCTGCTAGGAGAAGACGGCAAGACAAAAAGGCCAAAGGAAAGAATACCTCAAAAATGGAAAGCAAAACAATGGATCAAACCCGGGCAAATGTTTATACCTTGATGCGCTCCTGTACAGTACTTCACAGAGATGTTTGGCAATGACAAAGAAGCTAATTTTTATTTTACCCTTTTTGATTATAAGGAAGCTGTCAAGATGAAGTCCGGTGTGCTAGCCTCCTGAAAAAAGACAAGTTGTTGTGCCATGAGACAGTAGAGGCTCTAACACGGGTTTTAAATGCATCCATTCAGGCCATAATTTTAGGTTCTCTGGTTGCTAAATGAAATGGTCAATATTTGAAAGCCAAGAAGCATGGAGTAGAAGCTTCTAGAATCTCAGATTTTCTCATTCCTCAAAATCACAAACACCTCAGCCGGTGTCTGTAGGACTTTCTTTATGACTGTTACGTGAGTTCCATGATTCTCTTCACCTCAGCTCATGGTGCTACAAGAGACACAGGCAAGAGGTTCCATACGGAGGCTTGGAGACCACTGAGTCGGAGAAGATTAGAAATCAGGATATTGTCATTGTCCTTACACTTGGTGCATATTAAAAACAACTCCTTTTAAGGAATTTCTGAGTTGTCAAAGTAAAATATTTGCCAGTTAGTAAAATATTGTGTAAAGGAACTGGCTACCAATTTTTATTAGGGATCAAGTTTAGTCATTTATAAAAGCTCAGAGCTAAATATTTCACCTTCAGATTAAATGATATCTTCTCTCATCTTTACAATTATTAAAAGACCTTAAAGGACTGAAGAGATGACTCAGTGGTTAAGAGCTCCTGTTGCTCTCGCAGGGGACCTGATATTGGTTCCTGGTATCTATTCTGTGGTTCATAAATATCTGTAACTCCAGTTCCAAGGGATCTGACACCCACTCCTGGAACTGAGTAGGGTAATATTTTGTTTATGATCTAATAAAACTTGTCTGAAGATCAGAGTGCAGAACTAAGTCACTAGTTAGCCACATACCTAGTTAAGATCTAGGCCACTAATTAGCCACACACCTAAGCTACTAGTTAGCCATAAAGGCAGTGGTGGACACACATTTAATCCCAGCACTCGGGAGACAGAGGAAGACGGATCTCTGTAAGTTCAAGGCTACATGAGAGTGAAACAGTCTAAAAGAGAAACAGAGCTCACACCTTTGATCCCAGCCACTTGAGATGACACGCCTTTAATCTAAGCACTAGAGAGGAATATAAGGTGGGAGGAGACAAGAGCAGTCTGAGATATGGTGGAGACAGATTGCAGTCTGAGGATTCGTAGAGACAGGATCGCCCATTTTGGTGTGAGGTAGAGATTAAGAGCTGGCAGCTAGCCGCTTTGCTTCTCTGATCTACAGGCAAGCTTTATTAGATCATAAACAAAATAGCACCACAACTGAGGACACTGCATACATGTACACATACATACATACATACATACACACACACACACACACACACACACAGAGAGAGAGAGAGAGAGAGACAGAGAGAGAGAGAGAGAGAGAGAGAGAGAGAGAGAGAGAGAGAGAGATTCACATGACTACACAAGATCAGTGCCAATGGCCAAGCACATACTTAGTGGTTTACCCAAGGACTATGAAATGTTCACAAGTCTTTCTACAGCAAGCTAACTAGAGGGCTGGAGCAATCCCACATCCTAAGGTGCTGCACGCAGGAGTCCATGTGTGACAGTGTGTCACACCTCACACTTTCACAGTACACTCTGCTCTGCACGAGCCATCCCACCATAAGGAAAGGGAAATCGGCCTGTGACTATTCTTGTCTCTGTGTCCCTAAATCTCCCTTTCTGTTTGTTTCCCTGAGGGAGTTAAGAACTTCAGTTGTCACCATGGCTCACGCTGTACCTGGGTCCTCCAAAGCTTTTATACACCAAAACTGTTAAAATCCTAAAATGCTCCTTGGCCTAGATGCCCCTCCCTTACCTAATCGTATCTCAGAAAATCAAGGTCAACATTTGACTTCCAAGAAAGCAGGGTCACATTTCTTGTGACCTGTGTTATGCTAACTATGCACCCAGAAGTCCTTTTCGTCGGCCTGACGGGAACTTAGAAGTTTCCACTATTAGTCAAACTTTTGGGAAATGGGTTGAAATATGGAGCTAAGATGCAGAGCATGGATATTCATGGATGCTCACCCCAGTGCCCTTCTGGGACAACATTTGTCAGTAGACATGGGTCATGCATGGGATGGGAAGACGGAAAAGCAAAGCCCCTCCAATCACATGGAAGGATTATTCAAGAATTACCGACAGCACCACCCATCCCTCCTCACTACCAACCTGTGTGCCGGCATTTTGCATAAGGAAATTCAGCAAAGGGCAGAGAAAAGAGAACAAATAGTTTCCAAAAACTGTTCTGCCTTTTCAGCCTCGATACAGAAAATCAGGCTGCAATGATGAGCCAGGCAAGTTGGCTTCCATCCTAAACCTGTCGCTGTGTAACTGCACACAACGCTTAATTTCTCCCATTCGCCATTTCTTCGTCTATAAAAGGAAGAGGAGGAGGCGATGATATACATAAGCCCCGGGACTCCAATTGCTCCCGGTCTGGCTGAGTTATGGCATCTCCTACTGTGGCCCGTTGGGGTCTATAATTTCTCAGTCAGAGAGAAATGTTTCCTGTTGCAGGCCCGTGTTTATTTTCATGTCTACCGTAGCAACATTCAAACAGACTGGCTTTGCAGCGCTTCCTGGCTCCCTCCCCAGCGTCCTCTCCTGCCATGTTTTCTCAAGAAGCAGACTTGAAATAACAGAGTGCAAGCACATGGGAGTTCCTCCAGGCTTCTGAGACAGTCATCGGCACAAGGGTTCAGAACCAGCCTATGTCTGTATTCTTGCCAATGGTATCAGTTTCCTTAATGGGTTTCGATTGGAATTCAACTGGATTCTATTTGGACCTATTTGTTAGATTATCACTGAAACTTGACCTTCAAAATCATAGACATTATTCCTGATGGTAAATCTGCTAACGAACTGAACCTGCACCATGAATGAAAGTCCGGGAGCTAGAGAGATGGCTCAGTGGTTAAGAACACTAACTGCTCTTCAAGAGGACCTCGGTTCAATTCCTAGCACCCACACGGTAGCTCACAACCATATGTAATTCAGTTCCAGGGCATCTGATGCCCCCTTCTGGCTTCTGAGGACACCAAGCGTCCACCTGGTGCACAGAACCATGCATGTACAATGATGCATAGACATGCATGCAAGCAGAATATCCATACACATTAAATGATAATAATAAATATTTAAACCTCGGAGATTTTAGCTGTGAACTCTTTTGTTCGTCATATATTTTAAAGTAATAGCTCAAGAGAAGTGACTCTTCCTTGGTTGTATTTAAGTCAGCAACACTGCAATTGCATCGAGGGGGTGGGGATAAAATCTATGGCAATAACATCCAGTCACAGAGGATGCCACACTGAAGACTTGTGGTCATGAAATTCCTACCACACTCTGTAGAGTCCTGTGCTATCAATGCAAATACATGAGATGCAATAAATACATGAGATAGTCACTCAACAAACACATGAGACAGTAAAAGATCTGCAGGACTTCATTCCAAACCAAGAAAACTTTTAGAGAGGGGATCTGGATTCTAGATCCATCCAATTATAGCTCAAACATCACAGTATATGCTATTTATCACTGTTCACCCTTACCAGGAAATCAAGACAGATTGATGGGAGAAGTGGTAAGGGGAGTGGTTTAAAATACAACATGGAGCAGTTGGGAACCAGCTCAGTTGGTAGACCACATGCTATGCAAACATGAGGACCTGAGTTCAAACCCAGAATCCACATTGGAGAAGAAATGACTTCATGGAGCCTGCCTGTAATTCCAAACATTGTAGCATGAGTTTTCTGGCCTGGCAGGTCCCCTGGGCTCTTGAGCCCACAAATAAACACACAGACGTTAGGTTAGTTATGAGTACTGCTGGCTGGTGACTATGGCTTCTTATTTAATTGCTCTGACTTAATTATTAATCCATAACTACTAATCTATGTATTTCCTTGTGGCCTTAGCTACCAGAAAAAGGTCCATGGACCTGTTACTCCTCTGGTATCCTACATGTCGACTGCTCAGCATGTCTGCAGAGAAGAGAAGAGAAAGAGAGCAATTCCCCGTTTGTCCCTGCTTATATTCTGATTCTGCTTAACTACGGCACTTCCTCCCTGGCCAATCAGTCAATCAGTGTTTTGTTCATTAACCAATAAGTGAAACATATACACAGAAGGACTTCCCCCATCAAAACAGACGAGGGAGGAGGTGTTAGGGGGCAGCAGAGATCCCTGGGGCTTACTGGCCAGTCAGCCTAACCAAAAAGCCTCCTGCTAATGAGATCCCTGGCCTAAAAGTAAGACCAAAGGCTCCTGGGGAGTGGCACTCAAGATTGATCTCTTGCCTTACACACACACACACACACACACACACACAGAGAGAGAGAGAGAGAGAGAGAGAGAGAGAGAGAGAGAGAGAGAGAGTCATGCATGCACACAAATACACAAACATGTAAACACATACATATAAAAAATAATAACAAAATTTCAATCCAGCATAGTGGCACACATCTATAATCCCAGTGTCTGAGGGAGTAAGACAGGAAGATCAGAGTTTGAGGCCACCCTGAGCTACAGAGTGAGACCTTTTCTGAAACTGTATAAACAATAGTGAGGTATGGATGTGGGACGAGAAAGAAGAATTCTCAATTATGTTTACCTTGTTCTGGTGTAGTGAAGATGCCCTACAAGTTCTAGCAAAGGTAGTCCACTAATAAATTTACTACCAAGAAGCTTAATAAATTTAAATTAAATTAAGTAGGTAAGAAATTTTAGAAATAACATTTTTAAAGTGGCAATAGAGCCTGCTAAATACTATGTTTACCATTGTCATTTGTGCTTTCATAATGAAAATAAAAAGCAAAACTCTACAGTCTATCATACTCACTAAAAATAAGGGCACAGTTTAATAATATGCTCACTTTCTATGATATATTGCTCTCATATCTATAAACTCAGCCCTAAACAACCCCGATTTTAAATTAAAAGTTCACTCTCCTTTTATGTAATTTCTAAAAATAGTTTGCTTAGCTAAATATGTAGGTCCTGCAGCATTGGCTAGATTTATGAAACATTCTTTAATAAACTAAACAATCACTATATAAAAAGCAGATGCAATACCTTTGTAATTCAATTTTATAGTTTAAAAATATTCTACGTGGAAGCGCCAAATTCTGCCCTGCAGAGACACAGGGCTCCCGCTGACGTCAATAAGAGCCGAGCAGTCACAAAGGAGGGCAGAACTATGCCCTGAGCACTTAAATTTAGTAATCCATTATACTCAGGGAGAAAGAAAAAAGGCTCGGCTCAAATGCCATCTCATCAGCCTTCCAATCTGCTGGTATTAAGCGAGGTTCAGGGTGGCTAAGTCCATATTCTTAGAGATGTAGAAAAAATGGGAGCAGGACCATCACCGTGTGCACAAGCATTTAGTGGAATTTTTACATACTCCCCAGGGGACCATGCCTTTGTTCCTTTGGAGACTTCTTTTTTTTTTTTTTTTTAACTCTCTTATGATGGCTGAACTGTCTGATTTCCTGAAATGGAAGGTAGAATTTGTGGTTGTAGTCTCAAAACACTTCTCTTTCTTTCAATGAATATAAAAACGGGATTTACACACGAACTAATGACTTCTCCTTATGTAAGCTCGCACTCGGAATTCTCTTGAATAGAACACACACAAAGTGACAGCCACCAGGGGAAGAGAGAGAGTAGGAGCTCCCAGGTCTGAGTGATGCTTGCATGAAAGCCACAGACTTCTGAGTAACTGTCCTCCCTGTGGGGCTCGGCCAACTGACAGAGAAGGGATACCTCAACTCTCTGCTTTAAACAAAGGTGCAGCCCTACTAAGTGTGAGAGTACTTCAGAGAACTATGTCACAGGAAGACAAAGTTGTAGAGACAGTAACACCTGGAGACAGCCTTTATGCTCAACTAACTCATCACTAATATCCCTTTGTCACTCTCTGACTTTACCAGAACTCTCCATAGGAGGATTTTAATCTCTGCCTGCTCAGTGAATTTTTCAAACCTTTGCGACATGGCCCATGAGTTTAAACTTGGCAAAAGTTGGGCAATTGTCTCTGCTGTCTTCCTTCTCTTCCAGTCTCTTCTTTTCCTTAGCTTTACTTCTAGAATAATCTTACCCAAAAGTGTTCCATTTCTGCCACATTTCCAGTTAACTAAAGAGCAAGTGCAAATGAATTGCCCAGGCAAAGCATGCTCTCTGGCAGTTAAATCTAGGTGCACCTGCTCATGAATGACTATATCTCCCAACCCCACCCAACCACAAATATATATATATATATATATATATATATATATTTCAAAATTAACCCTGTAGTCAGTCTAGCTGAAAGCAGTGAGTTACAGGTTCAGTGAGGAGCCCTGCCTTAAAGATAGATAGATAGATAGATAGATAGATAGATAGATAGATAGATAGATGTTAGATAGATGATAGGTAGGTAGGTAGGTAGATGATAGATAAATAGATAGATGATAGATAGATAGATAGATAGATAGATAGATAATAGATAGATGATAGGTAGGTAGGTAGATAGATGATAGATAAATAGATAGATGATAGATAGGTAGATAGATAGACAGACAGACAGACAGACAGACAGACAGACAGACAGACAGACAGGAAGAAGAGTGATTGAGAAAGACATTTGACACCCATACACATGTGCATGGGCACAGAGGGGGAGGGAGAGAGAAAGAGACAGAGGTCAGGAAATCACCCTCAAGTGTAACGACCTTCGAGACAAGGAATCATCTTCTTGGTTCACTTTTAGTTCCTAATGTGAGGTATGTTCCACTCATAGCTTAAAAGCACCTTTGGGAAAGTTTCATATGTAATCCATGTGTTTGTCATATACATTCACTGGCAACTAAAGGCATTAGGATACAGCGTTATCCTTGCTGAAGGAGCAAGGACCATTATAGCCAAAGTCAAAATAGACTGAAGTGACGGCTTTACCTTGAGGGGTCCTCCAGACAAGGAGGACTTTAAACTGTTCTGATTCAAGTGGCTTCTTTTCTAGCGACTCTGCCCGGTTACAGATTTCCTCCATGGGCTCCTGTCTCTGAGTGTGAAGGTTTGTCTCACTCTTACCAGAGAAAGTAGAGAGAGGTGCCTTCAGAAGTCTTTCCACGCCACCACCTAATCTTCCAACTTGCCAGAATGGATGCTGATGTAGGAAGCATCATGAGTTATTCAGGACAGACTCACAGTCATTAGCGTGAGGACGCTGCCTGTTCTTTTTCCCTACCACAGGAAAATCTATAATGAAGGATCCCATCTCTTGTTCCCTATGTGACTGAGGAGCAGAGATGTTAAGTTGGAAAAGCAACATGTCATAGAAACATGGTATATGATGTCTTGACTACAGGCTGTAAATGGGACAGAGAGACTTCTCAGGTGCAGTCAGTTCATGAGTGCCACTGGGCAATGCTTAACTATCCCAACAGGTATGGACTGTGACCAGCTGAACCACATGCTGTCTTAAGGAACAAGGAGATGCAGAAGACTACCTCATGTTTTCACACTTAGGGATCGTGCATTGGAGCAGACATTTCTCTGTTTTAAGATTTGTTTATTTTTAGATTGTACATGTAAGTATATGTATGAATATGTGCACCGTGTGTTCGCTGTGCCCACAGAGGCCAGAATGGTGTCAGATAGCCTAAAACGAGTTATGGATGGTTGTGAGCCACCATATGGATGCTGAACACAAAACTGAGGTCCTCTGCAAGAGCGAGAACTCCTCTTAACCACTGAGCCATCTCCCCAGCCCTAGACATTTGTATGTTTGTATTGTGCATTGAGGTAAAGATTCAAATTCAGTTAGTCTCTCTCTCTCTCTCTCTCTCTCTCTCTCTCTCTCTCTCTCTCTCTCTCTCTCTCTCTCTCCCTCCCTCCCTCTCTCCCTCCTTCTCCCTCTCCCTCTTTCTGTGTTTGTGTGTGTCTGTGTGTGTCCATGTGTACGCATTCATGTGTGTACAGGTGTGAGCGTATGTTTTCTGACCAGAGGTTGACATAAGTTAACTTCCTGTGATATTCTCCAGCTTACTTTTGAAACAAGGTCTCTCACTGGGACCTGAAGCTTACCAAGTGGGCTAGACTGGCTAGCCAGTGAGTCCCATGGGATTAATCACACATCCTGTCTGGCTCTTTATGTAGATGCTGGTGATCAAACTCTGGTCCTCATGTCAGCCCAGCAAGCCCCTTACCAACCAAGCCACCTCCCCGACTCCAACACCTTTTATTTTTAAAATGCATTGTTTGGGGGCAGCATTCTTCAGCACTCCTGGGGTATCTATGCCTTATACACTCACTTAATCCTTTTCCCTCTGCTCCGTTTTCTATTGATGCATAAATGAAAAAAAATAAATCCTCTCCCTCAAAAGGTGATTTCTTTCTTTCTCCTTCCCTTTCTGATTATTACTTTGTGTATCTGAAGCAACAACTGGTTGTTGTTGTCAGGGTAAGATTTCACCCTGAATTACACATTTGAGTCTCATTCAACCTCCCTGAAATCCCCAGGCTTCCAAAGACTTGGCTAGAAATAGCTTCTCTCCCGAGGAATTGAGTGCTCCCTCTGCATGTTTTCAGTCTGTTCCATTACCTACAAATGAAGCAACAAAAGATAGGACAGTGAAAACCAGTCATAACTCAGAAACCTGAGAACAGCTGTCCCGTGGGCTGATCTCTTACCAAATTGCTGCTTTGGCTCATTTTTTTTTCAATGAATGGGATCAGAATTTATTCAAAGCGCTAGTTAGTGTGCATTTCCCTCCCAACTAGCGTCAACTGGGCTTTATGGGAAAATGCAATTGGTTTTTAACATTTACTTAGAAAATTCTCCATTAACTACAGTAGAGACTGGCAGGATCCGACAAAACAAGCAAAATGTAATACTTATGGGAACAGAAAGAAGATAACCTTGCATCGGCAAAAATAACCAAATTTCTCCTCCTTCAACCTTAAGTAAAGGTCATTAGAATATCAGAGAATAAAGAGAGTCACAAACCAAGGGGAAACAAGCATAGCTTAAAGAACAAAGGGAAGTTTTGCCCAAGAGTCAACAAAGCAAGTAAGCTTCATGACTCTGAGCCTTTCCCAGAAGCAGGCTCACCCTTGCAGTACAGGGTTATCTAGTCTACTCGACAGCTCTGGGAATCACTGGACAGTAATTAACTGCAAGCCAGAAACCCTTTACACTGGAAGCCCATCAAATCAGGACCAAAAGTTCTGATGCGTCAAACATCCTCCTCCATTCTTCTCAGGGACAAATACATAATATCTAGGAGGGAAATTTTCCCTCTTGGAGGACAAGGTTTGAAGCAGCATCTTGCTGTGTAGCCCAGGCTGGCCTCCAGCTCACCATATACCTTAAACTTGTCTGAACTTAAGACATTCCTCCTACCTCATCCACCACCCCAGGCAGAACTTTCTAAAACACAAATCTCCTTGCATCATTTCTCTGTTCCTAATACTTAGAGGCCACCAGAGTCCAACATTCTGCTCTAACCATACTCATCATTTCTTTGCCTATTTCACACCAATCTTCAGGAAATACAACTTACTAATATCTCTCATGTGGAATTCATTGTACCAGCCTCAGGTAGCCAGCCCCTTCGCTAGGCCATTCTCACTTGTCTTTGATCATCGTGTTTTTCATCTCCCAGGGCGGCTGGCAGGATAATGAAGGAACACTGTGCACAAGTTGATTTCAGACATTTGATAAACTAGATACAATGGAATCATTTCCTTCATAGCAGCCTGCCAAAACCTGCACAAGAAAAGGTAGAGAATCTAGACAGATTCATATAGGGAAGAAATTGAATCAATAATTAGTAATATTCCAGGCTAGAACCCTACTGGGCCTAGATGGGCTCACTGGTTCCAGTAGTCTACAGTCTCTTTAAAGGATGGGATAAAGCAGATGCTTCTTAATTCATTCTATCATGTTGGTATTTCCTTCACACAGGAGAGGAACACCATTATAAGAAAACATGGAGGGGCTGAAGAAAGGGATTGACACTTGCTTTTAGGTCCCAAGCACTGGATTAGAGCTCAGCACCCATGTAATGATCCATGGGTTTCGGCACACACCTGTGACCCCAGCTGTGAGGGAAGCAGAGCAAGAAAGTCACTGGAGCTTGTTGGCTTCCAGTCCAGCTGAGAACAAGCCCCAGGTTCCAGGAGAAACTGTGCCTCAGCAGTATAGACAGAGAGTGATATAGAAGAATGCTTGGTGCTCTCTTCTGGCCTACTCACACACACACACACACACACACACACACACACACACACACACAGAGAGAGAGAGAGAGAGAGAGAGAGAGAGAGAGAGAGAGAGAGAGATACACCGGCTCATGCATCCACACACAAATGCACATATACTTACACAAACACATGCATATAAAAAAGAAGCCATAAGCCAATACACTCATTAAATAACATAAATTGCAAATCTATCAAATTGATGCTCAGCTTTGTCTACAACATTAGCTATATATATGTACATGTGCATTTGTGTTGTGTATACACACACACACACACACACACACACACACACACACACGACAGGAAAGAAGAAGGGGGACTACTTGGGAATAGAAAAGAGACCAGTGATAGGAAAGGAGGCATAAGGGAAAGAAATACAAAAAGATAGATGATAGATACATACATACATACATACATACACACACACATACATACATAGAGATAAAAATATAGATATATAATAAAGCAATAATTTGTAAGCTAACCAAAAATCAATTAAAACAAAAGAAATACCTGCAGAAATCCCAGGTTATCATGCTTAGTGAGAAACTAGCAACTTTCCTACTAGTCAAAATATATGTCAAAAGCATACCTCTGTGCATTCTTTATCAGCATCACACTGGCAAAGAAAAGCATTTCCCACTGTCAGCTAATATAATGAAGGCAGATGAGGACCTGGAGAGATAGCTCAGTGGTTAAGAGCATTGTTGCTCTTGCAGAGGACCTCAGTTTGGTACCTCGTAGCAACTTCAGGTGGCTCAGACCAACTGTAACGCCAGCTCCAGGGAATCTGATGCCCTCTTCTGATTCCGGAGGCCAGCGCATATGTGGCATGCAACCACACAGACACACATAAATACACATAAATAAAAATAATAATAAATCATTTTAGAGACAAAAAAAATGAAATTAAGGAAATGCATGCATTTGCATACATAGAAATCAAAGTGTGTTTATTATGAGAGACTATATATTAAAAAATCTGGAACAATTAATCTAAAAAAGTCTAGAAGTAATAAACAATTACAGCAAAGTTATGGTATAAGAAGCACATGCACAAGTTAAATTTTCTTATAAAGGAAACACACAAGCAGAATTTCAAATCAAGATTACACTGTTAGGCTATCAAGATGGTTCAGTGGGGAAAGACACTAGCCACCAAGCCCGGTGACCTAAGTTTTATCCCTGGGAACTACATGGTGGAAAGTGAGAACTGACTTCAAGCTGTGTTCTGACCTCCACACGCATACTGTGTCACACACACACACACACACACACACACATATATATAGAGAGAGAGGCAGACAGAGACAGGGAGAGACACAGAGACAGTGTGTAAATGTTTAAAATGTACTATCATTTACACTAGAACACACAAGAAAGAAATATTTACTGTCTTAGCCTATTTTCTGCTGCTATTGTACAATACACCAGACTGCACACATTATAAACAATTAAAGTTAAGTTCATGTGGTTCAGGTTTCTGGTTAAGTTCTACTTGTTATGTCATAATATGACTGAAATATCTGAAGCCAGGAGGCAAAATAAACTTTCAATAGTTTAAGTTATTTTGTCAAATATTCTGGCCACAGTGACATAAGCATATTATAATTAATCCTGCCAGAGCTCACTAGTTTTCAACAGCTGTTACCTCTCTCAGAGATGTTTTGGTTTAACTGCCAACTACAAGATTCACCCAACTCCTCCACTGTGATCGGCTCACAGAGTGCTTGCACAGCACAGCAGGACCATAGCCAAAGCAGCCACAATTGAATGAAAATCACTGAAATGCATGATCAAACTTCCTTAGACCAGAATGTGTACTTCTGGTCCTGAGTAGATTGTGTTTAAGAGTAGATGACCTGGTTACACCCAGTGACAATGAGGTATCTGAAAAATCCCTTTGAGAGGTGACAGATGACATGACTAGAAAGGAAACTGTCAATTAGGCTGTTGCTAGAGAGTTTACCATTCACTGCTTCCCAGAGATTCAAAGCCATCTCATTGGGTTCCATATTCTATGTCTGATGACACCACCATCAAAGGACGTGAGCAACTGCAAAGATGATTTCATGAGTGTGGCACAGCTGTTTGAAAACAGTAGTGAGCCCCAACCACACAGGAACTGGGCATCTGTTATCCAGAGTTTCATTAAGGAAAATTTTAACATTCATTAAAGGTAGTGGGTCTATTGTAGCTGCTTAAACATTTGATGGATATTCATTAGTGTACCTTCTTTTCAGAGACAGTTTTCTCAGTTAGAACTTTGCATTAACTGTCACTCAAGTGCAGCCTCAGGAACATAATGATGGGTGCTTATAAAAACCCAGAAGTGCCACAGATAACAAAACTGCTTGTATAGCAAGAGAAGTAAGTTTTCTCCAAATTAAATATCAGCCTCAAATGCCAATGGTAATGCAAAAACATCAGGTCTAGTAATCTGGCAAGAATTAAAGGGAATAATGGAGGTGGAGGTTAGAGAGAAATGACCCCTCCTCACACTTCGTAGGGAAATGTACAAATGGTTTAGGGAACAACTTGTGAGGATATATTAGAAAGCTCCACCAGTGATAATAGTGGTTGATACGGCATTTGTTACAAGTCAAATGCTATTATAAATGTCTTGCACAAATTAACTAATATATATATATATATATATATATATTATATATATATATATATATCCTATGCAATAGGATACTGTTAACCTTACTTTCAAACCTAGCAAGAAAAATCTCCAAGAAATTAATTACTTAACCTGTCTAAGGTCAAACAGTCGATTAGTGGCAGAGGCAGGAACTGAACACAGAAAATCTACCTTGAAGAGTATGACTTAACAGTCACATTATAGTATTAGTAGCCTGAAAGAATAGTCCTCAAGGCTACTCCCACTGTTTGAATAAAAGCTCCACAGCACAGTGAAACTGAACTTAAGGTTCTTTTATCTGAGGGGTATGGAATAGATTCACATATGCTGTTCAGATCATGTCCTTTATTTTTCTGTCCTCTGATTTTCTTCTAAGTTCTAATTCTTTTCTAGTTCTTCTTTGTTTCAGCTCTCTGTTTCAATTCTCCCTTGCTTCTTTGTTCACCCAGCATAAATACATTTTTTACAGGAGGCTTGGGGCAATAAGAAAAAAAAGTTACAAGGGTTACATCTCATTGGCCATAGCATATTCCTTGAGTAAATGATAAGGACAGAGCCACTTACTATGGCAATGAGAGGTTTCAAGGTTTCTGGTGTAAGACTGTGACCAGAGGCTGGAGGCACAGTGCCAGGTGAGACAAGCTGTGAGACATAGGTCTTTATCAACCAGACCTGGCAAGTGAAGAATTGGCATAATTTTTTAGGTTGCTTTATGTTAATAACCTTGGTTAGACATCTGCAACTCTGGCCTTGTGCATATCTGTAAAGTTTTTAACTTATGATCCATTTACAGAAACTTGAGTCTAGTTTGAACTCGCTCTGTGGTTAAAAAAGAAAGATGTGTGTAGTTTGAGTCAAAGGAACAAAGCAGGCTTTTAAGTGTCTTACTAGTCCTCGTAGGACAACAGATCTGGTTATGAAGCATATCCTAGTATATTTTCTATATATCAAAATTATATAGATTAATGAGAAGTCATCTTCCTGACCACTCATGGATATATGTACCCATAAGATTGAGATGTGGTCATGAGATTACATAGTCACATCACATGAGATTATACACTACAATGCAGGTATTGGGGAGACACCATAGCTACTCTTGCACATGTGAAATTACAGACAGGAACCATTTCTCTGGTGGGTTGACATTGGAACACTAGTTCTCACCTGCTGTATATTTCCACGACCTCCGACATTATAGTCAAGTGTGGTGATGCACATCTTTAATTCCAGCACTTGGGAGAGGCAGGAGGATCTCTGCAAGTGTGAGGCTAGCCTATGTCTACACAGCAACTTCCTGGCCAGACAGTACCGCCAATGCTTAGAACTGAGTGGTGAAGTTACATCATTTGTATTATTTTTGTGCACTCTGGAGAACTAGAGGACTTTATTCAAGGCCTAGTTCAAAAACATACATGTGGTTAAGAGTGCGCAGCTATAATCTAGGCACGGGAAGCTGAGACGAAGAGGACCAGCGAGGAGTCCAAGCCTGAACTGCCTTGTCTCAACAACAAAAAGGCAAAAACTATGATATGAACTAGAGTGAATAATCAAATAAAAAAATCTATTCCTTCAGGTTTTATGGTTGATAACCAGGATTGTTCATGCAAAGTCCTTAGTGTATAGTAGGTGCTCATTTGATGTGGAGTTTTTGAAATTCCCAGTGTATAATTATTTCTCTGGTGAAGTTGTATGATAGAAGCATAAACCCTAAATATTTAGCAAAAACTATTGTGCTGGTTATTTTCTTTGTTTATTTTTTATATTTGTTTATTTACTGTCAACACAAGCCAGGGTCATCTGGTAAGAAGTAGCCTCAACTGAGAAAAATGCCTCTCCATCGGATTTGCTTGTAGAAAGCAAATGTTAGGAAGGCCCTGGGTGGTGCTACTTCCATGAGTTTATAAAAAAGCAGACTGAGTAAGCCATGAGGAGCAAGTCGATAAGAAGTGCTCCTTCATGGCCTCTACTTCAGTTCCTACCTCCTGGTTCCTTCTTGACCCTAACCTCTATTCATGATGGACTATGACCAGAATGTATGATCTAAATAAACCTGTTACTCCCCCAGTTGATTTCGGTCATGGTATTTTATCAAATCAAAGGAAAGCAAACTAATATATCCATGCTCGCACACACACACACACACACACACACACACACACACACACACTCTTCCCTTACATAGTAGTGACCTGAAATATTTTTGTAAATTGTTGCCATGACTACGTATCCATCTGATGAATTATCATACAGAATGTAGGCATAAAACAGAAGGAATAAAAAGTCAGTTTTTGTTTGCATAGATAACCAAGAATTTGTTTCACAGAAAAGTAATCAAAATTTTCTCCCCAGTTCTCCCAATACCTGTGCCCAGAAACTGGTGTGTTCTTGGTGAGTAGTAACTTATAATATCAACACATTGAGAGAGTAAGAAACCCGTTTTAGGGCATGCAGGTGACACAGTCCCTCTTTTGATAATAAATGAAATTTTGGATTCTCTTTGGAGCTACTTGTAGCCAGAATCACAAGCAATTCGTCTTCTGTGTCTGAAGCCCACAGATGACGACTCTATTTATCCCATTCCCCAACCCTCATCCCAGCCAATGCAAGGAGGCTTTGATGATTGGCATTATTTAACCCCAAAAGACCAACTCTGTGAATCGTAATTTTTTTCTATTGCTTTCACCAAAATACAAGTTAACACTCACCAAGAACACACCAGTTTCTGGGAAGGGGTGTTGGGAGAGCTGGGGAGAAAATTTTGATTATCTTTCTGTGAAACAAATTTCACCTAGATAAAACCATTTCTAAAAATCATTCTACCAAATAACAAGGAAAATGAGTAAGAATTCCTCCAGGCTGAAGGCTTGAAAGGAAGCTGCAGACTGTCCCCACAAATGTGTGTTTATGTGTCAGATCTCAAGCAGGCCAACATTTCAAGGCTTTGCTTTCCTTGACTGACTGTCCTGTTGGAGAGTGCAGCTTTTCTTTTCTCCCTTGCCATCTGGTACCTCTGTGACACCCTCCTAAGTCTTCTAAGATGATGGTCCTAATCCACAACACTGAGCTATGCTATTGCTACCCTTGGATCTTGTTCTATGAGTGCCTTGATTTTCACAGTCATTTTTCACCTGGCATTGTGCAATTGGTTCAATACACTGACTTGAATTCATTCTGTGATATCAAGAAAGCCCAGCCCCACCCACAGGAGACACACAGCAGCAGCACCCAAGTGGTCACACTCCACTTAACCTGATGGCTCGGGAACCTCTCATCTAAAAAGCCAAAAGTCACTTGTTGCTTCAGGGATTCTTAAGAAATCTACTTGGGAAGTACGAAAACTGGCTTCAGTTCTTAAATTTGGCAAATGGTACAGAAAGACTTCAGAATTCTGAGGGGATGAGAAAACCTTATTACCTTATTGAGTCTATTTTATCTTGTTCTCTGTCTCTGTCTGTGTTGTCTCTGTGCCTCTATCTCTCTGTCTGGGTGTGTCTCTCTGTGTGTCTCTGTATGTCTCTCTCTCCTTCTCTCTCTCTCTCTCTCTCTCTCTCTCTCTCTCTCTCTCTCTCTCTCTCTGTGTGTGTGTGTGTGTGTGTGTGTGTGTGTGTGTGTGTGTGTGTGTGTTTGCTTGCAAGCTAGGTTAAGTCAAAACCCCCAGAAATGATGGAATACATAGTGTGATCACCTAAAGCACCCTTGGAATATAAAATATATACAAACACAGAAGAGGTAACTCAGTTGGTAGCACAAGGACCTGGGTTCAATCCCCAGCATTAACAGGTATGGTGACACACACCTACAATCCCAGCACTCAGGAGGTGGAGGCAGAAAGATCGAAAGTTCAAGGTCATCCTCGGTTATATAACAAACTAGTGATAGCATTGGCTAAATCAGATTGTGGCTCAGCATATTCATTATGAATGACTGAGGAAGGTAATATTACTTAGCATCTGATGGTGTGATGGCTTCTTAAGAAACCATAGTCAAACGGAGTCATTCCCTAGCTATGTCTTATAATGTGCATCAGACATTTCAGGACAAAGAAGTTACTGAACAGAACAAAAATATAATTTGGTGATTTTTTTTCTTTTTACATGCATGCAATTTGTGTGTGTGTGTGTGTGTGTGTGTGTGTGTGTGTGTGTGTGTGTGTGTGTGTGTAGGTCAGAGCACAGCTTGCAGGAGTTACTTCTCTCCTTCCAACATGTGGCATGTGGGTCCCAGGGATAGATCTCAGGATACCAGGCTTAGCAGAAAAGCATATTTGCACACCGAGCCATCTCTCAGGATCAATTTGTTGAATTCTGCCTGTCATTGTCATAACTGTTTTCCTCCAGTTGTGTGAGCTGATTCACAGCTAGTGTCTGTCATTTCTAAATTCACATACCTGGCACATACACTAACAAGAAACACACTCCAGGCAACTCCAAGGAAAGGACTCCAGTCCCAGATTTAAAAAATAACAACCATCGTTGCTTGTGCTCAACTACATTTTTTTTCTTTCTAAAACCTGTAAGCCATGAAATATAAATTTAGCTTCCCTCAATTCCTAACAGAAAAGTGAATAAACTCTGAGGCACATTGACAGAAGTGGGGCATTGTCCCATCACGAGGGTCCATGGTGACATCCAGGCCTAGGCTGCTGCCGAGGACCATGTCTTCATCTGTGATCCTACAGCAGCAGCTGAGGTCTATATTGATAGCCCGGTCCCCATGGTGCCACCAAAGGCTACATGAAGCCTGAGGTCTAGGCCATATTCTGTGGCCTTTCTGGTGTCCAGGGGCCATGCTTCTGTCATAGCCATCTTATCTGAGTGCCCAGTGTTACCACTGGGGACAAGGATGTCAACCAGGTTGAACTGCTGCCTGAGGCCACATCAGAGTCTGTGGCCCCACTGCAGCCAGGGTCTGTGCTGTTGTCCAGTGCTCCTGCTGCCATCAAATGTCATGCAGACACCCAAGATCAAGGGCCAAGTTAGTGTCTCGGGGCCTTACTACCACTGGGGGCAGTGGTGACAACCAGGCCCAGCTGCTGCTAAGAACCACGTTGGGGTCCATGGTCAAACTGCTGCTGGGGGTCTGACCCAAAGTCCAGGTCCTGAACTGCCACTTATGGACACATAGAGGCCCAGGTTTGGGGTGGCAACCTGAGGCCTTGGTGGTGTCCAGCGACCACCCAGCTGCTGGAACCATTCCCACCTGAGAGGCCATTCCCTCCACCCAGAGCCAGGATGGGCCTAAGCTGCTGCCGAGGGCCATGTCAGGGTCCATGGTCCAGCCACAGCTGGGGTCTGTGCTGATGTCTGTGGCCAGCGGCATCTTGGGAGGCCTTAGGAATCATGCAAGATGAAAGCAGAGGGCTACACTGAGCCAGTCCTGCCCTTCACTGCCCTGGGAAAGCTGGTTACCTCTTGTCGCCCACTACAACAAGAGAGCTGGCCCCTGCACTCAGGAGAGAGGGCCCCCACCTCTCACAGGCGAGAATGAACCTACCCTGAGGCCATGCATGTGGGTG
The DNA here is from genome assembly GCF_003668045.3 of Cricetulus griseus. NCBI lineage: Eukaryota > Metazoa > Chordata > Mammalia > Rodentia > Cricetidae > Cricetulus > Cricetulus griseus. The sequence goes on from NC_048601.1 coordinate 8,291,520, forward strand.
AGCAGACTCACACGCCTGACTCAGGTGACACCAGTGGCTCCCTCTGACCTGCCCGGCTAACATCCAGGCCCACAACTGGGCCTTGGGTTGACCTACCCTGGCATCAACCCCATCTAGGTCCTGCTGGAGCTCATGAAGGGACTGGTCCTGTGGAACGATACCTGCAAGAACTCCAAGACCAGGATACCCCAGAAGAGCTCTGTTGAAGATCCGGTGAGGATAGTGTACCAAAAACCAGAGGCCTTGAACCAGACCAAAGACTCATTGCAATAGATAGCTGCCAATCAAGCTGACGAGACAAGGGGTATATTATATGGCACACTGAAGCCTCCATTGCCACCAGCATGGATGAATTGGTGATGAAGAGGCAGGAGAGAGGGACAAGCAATGATTTTGCTGTTTCAGTGTGTGTGTTTTTTATTTTTTGTGATGGGGGGTTTCTTGTCTTTTATTGTTCTTGCTCTTTTTTTTTTTTTTTTTGCTTGCTTGCTTGCTTTGTTTTATTTTCTTTTATAGGGGGAAATTTGGGGGAGCCAGGAGATGAACAAAATTGGAGTGCATGATGTTAAACCCCCAAAGATCAACAAAGAAGTTTTTAGAAACAAGATTGTTTTACATGTCAATCCCAGTTCCCTCTCCCTCCCCTCCTCCCCTAACCATGTATCTCATCCCCTTTCTGCTCCCCAGAGAGAGTGAGGCCTTCCATGTAGGATCTTTAAAGTCGGTCATATCATTTGGAGCAGGGCCTAGGCCCTCCCCCATATTTCTAGGCTAAGAGAGTATCCCTCTATGTGGAATGGACTCCCAAAGTCCATTTGTGTACTAGGGATTAATACTGACCCAGTACCAGAGGCTCCATAGATTGCCCAGGCCTCCTAACTGACACCCATGTTCAGGAGGTCTGGATCAGTCCTATGCTGGTTTCCCAGCTATCTGTCTGGGGTCCATGAGCAACCCCTTGTTCGGGTCAGCTGTTTCTGTGGATTTCTCCAGCCTGGTCTTGATCCCTTTGCTTATCGCTCCTCCCTCTCTGCAACTGGATTCTAGGAGTTCAGTGTAGTGTTTCACTAAGGGTGTCTGCTTCTGCTCCTATCAGCTACTTGATGAAAGCTCTAGGATGGCAGATAAGATATTCATCAATCTCATTATTGGGGAAGAGCATTTAATGTAGCCTCTCTACTATTGCTTAGATTATTAATTGGTGTCATCCTTGTAGATCTCTGGACAATTCCCTAGTGCCAGATTTTAAACCTATAATGGCTCCCTTTATTAAGATATCTCTTTTCTTGCTCTCCTCTATTCTTCCCCCAACTCAACCTTACTGCTCCCTCGTGTTCTCTTCTCCCCTCCTCTTCTCCCCTTCTTTCTCCTAACTCCCTCTCCCCTCCCCCCATGCTCCCAATTAGCTCAGGAGATCTTGTCCTTTTCCCCTTCTCTAGGGGAACGTGTCTGTCTCTCACTCAGGATGGTTTCTTCTAGCTCCATCCATTTGCCTGTGAATTTCAAGATTCCATTGCCCCCTCACCCTGAGTAGTACTCCATTGTGTAAATGTACCACATTTTCTCTATCCATTCTTCAGTTGAGGGGCATCTAGGTTGCTTCCAGGTTCTGGCTATTACAAATAATGCTGCTATGAACATCATTGAACAGATGTCCTTACACGTATCTTTTGGGTATATGCCTAAGAGTGGAATTGCTGGATCTTTCAGTAGACTGATTCCCATTTTCCTGAGGAATCCCCATACTAATTTCCATCAATAAAGAAGTTATTTAAAAAATGAAAATGACTGAGTGGTGGTTAGTGTCAAGTGACAGAAGCTGGCGTTACCCTGGAGACAACCCTCCAGGCAGCTGTTCTTTAGATTAGGTCATCCTGTGACCATGTCTGTGAGGGTTGTCTTGACTGAGTTAAGAGAGCTGGGGAGATCTAACCTAAACGTGGAGGCACCATGCCTTGGGCTGGGATTCTGGCTTGTACCAAAAAGGGGGAAATGAGTTGAACACAACCATTCATCACTCTCTGCTTCTTGGCTATGGATGCAATGTGACCAGCTTTGGAGTTCTTGCTGCTGGGACTTCCCCATGACGATGGGCTGTAACCCTGAACGAGGAGCCAAAACAAACTCTTTCTTAAGTTGCTTTTGTCTGAGTATCTTATTACAGCACTGGGAAGAGTAATAAAGATAACTATGAATAATGACTTGCTCGGAACACTAAGCTCCATCAGCACATGCATATTGATAGAAAGCCATTTGGAATAGAACAAAACATTGTTCAATGGACAAGCATCCACGTGCACACTTGTGGATATGAGTGCAGAGTAATATCCCTTTGGATATATCGAGTGTTCTTAAAAATTAATAATTATTCTGGGGCTTTCTCATTTCAGACGGCTGTGCTTGACCTAAAACAGTTTTTAAATTATGTAACATACTTTGAATTCAGCAGCCAAATGTGTCCAATTCCTTTCAGGAAATATTCAAGAGCTAAGATAAGATGCTCCCTGGCCAGGTGTGGAGACACATGCCTCTGATGCTAGCACTTGAGAAGGTTAGTCAGGAGACTTGGAACTCTAGGAAAGCCTGAGAAACAGCAAAAAGGCAAACACTGGGCATTGTAGTGCACACCTTTAATCTCAGCACTGGGAAATGGAAGCTGAATGATCAGAAGTTCAAAGTTATTCTCTGCTATGTAGAGTTCAAGGCCAGGTGGACTACATGGGATGCTGTCTCAGATAATTGATAGGTGATGATAGATAGAGATAGACAGACAGACAGACAGACAGACAGACAGACAGACAGACAGACAGACAGACAGACAGATAGAGCAAGGCAACAATAAAAAGCAGCAGCAAAAATATATTCTCCTAAACTTCCAATTTAGATGAATCAAATCCACAGCCACCTTCTAAGGAGTGGAGACACCAAGTTAGATACTTGCAGTTGCAACAGCAGGCATTTTCTTAGATGGCCTTGCTTCTAGAAGTCTAGGGAACTAAGAGAAATCTCAGCTCTCAGTCACCATTGAAGCAATCCTTTATTCCTTTCCTGGCAAAATGAGACAATACCACCCACACAATAGAAGCATTAGAGCATGAAATTCTCTCAGTACCAAAGGCTTGTTGGAAGTCCCACACATAAAAGTACAAATTTAAATTGGTACACTCACTGTATAAAACTAGTTAATGGTATTTCATATAGATACACACACATCCACAGTTCACCTACCACCCTAAACCATGCAGTTATGTTCACCAGAAATGTCTGTAAGAATGTTCGTAGTAGCACTGTCTGTCATAACTTAAAACAGGAAATAATCTATAAATAGAACAAGGAATAAGTAAATTGTACATTCATCCAAAGAAATACCACAGGGCAAGTGTTGGCAAACAAGGGGTGGGGGGTGGGGGACGAAAGGGCAGATAAAGAAATGCTCCAGGTTTTACAGGCCATATATGGTCTCTGTTGAGTACTCTTCTATAAGATTGTTGTAATCCTTGAAAAAAAAAGTCAAAATCATTCTTAGCTTGTGGCTGTACTGGACCTGTTCTGGACCTGGAGGAAGCTTTGCTGAACCCTGACTGAGAGTCACAGAGCAAACTACGTGGCTATATTGATGGAGGTCATAGATGTGATGCTGAGCAAAAGACAGCAAGCCTCAAACAAATAACATCCGCTGGCTTCCGTGACGCATGCCCACCCATCAACACTCAGAAGGAGGTAAAGGCAAGACTGCCGTGAGTTCAAGGAGACCAGCCTGAGCTGTAAAGATAGAACAAATTTCAAAAACTCCCATCAATACATCAGAGATGAAATATTACTTCCGTGAAGTTTGAGAACAAAACTCATCGACGGTGATAGGGGCCTGGATAGCATGGCGGGTGGGGGTGGGAGTGAGGGAGCTGTTAGAGAACCACAACATCTCTAATGTGGATTATACTCTCTCCCTGATTGCATTCATGTTGCAAAAACTCCATAAACCTGCGCACAGAACATGAGTGGATTCCAGGATAATTTTTCCGGCTTCAATAAAAACCATAACAACTCATTTGCAATAGGATTTCCCAAGTCATTTAACGCACTGGCAGGCTTTGTGGGGATTCTAGAAAACTACAAAATACACTTACCACACATCTACTCACAAATTTTCATCTTCCCACAGCACCTTTCAAAACTGTGATGACCTCTCAAGGTGGAAAACCTGGAAGCAGCACACAAGGCATGGGCAAGGGTGGCTGGCAGGAGGAAGCTGAAAGGGAAGCCATGGATTGGAGGAGACCTTAAAGGCCGTACTGACCTCAACGTCCATCTCGGGCAGTCGCTAAAAGACTTGAAGTGGAAGTGGGCCAAAATCAGGCTTATGGATTTAGAGGGCAAGACTGATAATCACATGGAAAGGGGCAAACTTAGATGGAGGGCAACCGTGGGAACAAAGGATAAAATAAGCTGAGCATTAGTGATGACTGCAGCCATCCCAGGAGCCTGTAGGAGCTGCCACAGCAGAGTGAGACAAAGACTAAACAAATGGGGACTCTGCGGAAGGCTGGGTCTGTGAGGTGCTTGTCACAAGAGCATAAGGATGTGTGTTTGTATCCTCAGCACCCAGGCCAAAACTCATCGACAAGCTGCGCTTGCCATCCTGGGTCTGTAGCCCTAGCACTTGAGGGATGAAGGCAAGTGGATCCCTGGAGCTCACAGGACAGCCAGTCCAGCTGAAGCAAATGAGAGACATTCTTAATGAGAGACATCATGACAAAACAAGGCAGGGAGTGACTGAGGAAGACACCGTGTCAGCCTCTAGCCTACACACACACACACACACACACACACACACACACACACACACACACACACACAAAGACGGAAGCCATCTAACTTCCCTTTAGAAATAAATTTCAGTTCACTCTAAAATATTCCTAGTAAAATAAATATAATAAATTCATTGGTTGGCCAACATAACACTAATGATAAAAATACAAGTCACATTTCCAAGAAACGTATCCTTACTCTGCAGCATCTGTAGCTACTACCCACTCTTTGCATCGCTCTCATTGTCAGTAAATACGAGATGCAGACAGTAAAGCATGGAAGTCCTATAGATTGAAGGGGGTGCTATAATGTCCTAGGAGTGATCTGCTACAGCTGTACTTTCCGTTGAGAATAAATGAGCTTCTTAAGCACACGGCCAAGTAAAAGAAGAAAAGGAAGAAATGGGAAGTAGTGTGTTGTGGAGGTTTCTTGTCCCACAAGGTCCCTCCGCTGCTTCAGCCCCAAATAAGCACACGGACCTATATTAGTTATAAAACTGTTGGCCAATGGCTAGGGCTTCTCATTGGCTAGCTCTGTCTTAATTATTAACCCATAACTACCAATCTATGTAATTTTACATGGCCTTATCTTACCAGAGATCACCTGGCATATCCTGTCTTCCCGGCCTCTACATGGTGTCCCTTCCCCCTCTCCCTTTGCCTACCTTTCCCAGAATTCTCCTCATCTCCTCCTCCCACCTATCTTCCTGCCTCTATTGGCCAAACAGTGTTTTATTCATCGACCAATGAAAGAAACATATATACAGAAAGACATCCCCCATCAGTAGTGGGTAGACAGATAAGAAAGCATCATAGAGTGGATGCTGAAGTCATCCTGCAGAAACTGACTGGGGAAGCTGAGTGTGGAATTCCTGACAGAGCTTATCTCCATGCTTAAAAGCCAGGCCTCCCTCTCCCACTGACAACATCTTCATATCGTGGGGGAACAGTAGTGATCTCAGTTGGAAATGTTTGACCCTTCTAGCTGTCCTCACGGACACAATGTCTTTACTCTTAGGTGGTTTTACTGTTCTCGTCTCTCCCTGTCACAGAGTAAGGAGGAGATGGGTCTCTGACAAACTGAGTAACTCTACCACAAAAATGTATAAAACCTCTAGTCCTGGGTACTATGGGTGGCATGCCAACAGGGACTTTGAAGATGTGATCTAAATAATGGTTATTGTTGTTGATGTTGTGGGTTTTGAGGCAGGGTATCTCTGTATAAACCTAACTTGTTCCGGACCTAGCTATGTAGACAAGCCTGACCTCAAACTCAGGGATCGGCCTGTCTCTTCATCCTGAGTTCTGGGATTAAAGGCATTTACCACCACACCCAGCTAAATGAGGATTTTATAAGATGACCCTAGATTATCTGGGGGTCTCATGCAACCACAAGGGATCTTGTAAGATATAGATGTGAAAATCAGAAAAGGTGATTATAGAAGTAGAGACAGAACTGACACTTTGAAGATGGGAAAGGGGACCACATGTTAAGGAATTCAGTAACTAAGAGGGGGATAAATGAGATTCAGAAATAGCTCAGTAGATAAAGGCATTTGCCACCAAGCCTAAAAACCTTGGGCCCGTATGGTGGAAGGAAAGAACCAACTCCCTCCATGGTGTCCACACACTCACACACACACTCACACTCATACACACTCACACACACACTCTCACACACACACACACACACTCACACACACACACACACTCACACTCACACACACTCACACACACACTCTCTCACACACACACACACTCTCACACACTCACACACACACTCACACACACACTCACACTCACACACACTCTCACACACACTCACACACACACTCTCACACACACACACACTCACACACTCACACACACACTCACACACACTCACACACACTCACACACACTCACACACACACTCACACACACTCACACTCACACACACACACACACACACACTCACACACACAGAGGCATATACACATATACTGTGGCACTCCCTCACACTTCAGGGGAGCATGAGCCTGACTGCAGAGTCATGGTGTATATGGGCCTGACTCCCTATAGAGGCTCCAGTGGAGAGAATCCTTCTCTCCCCAGAGTCTAGGGCTGTCTACATTCCTTGACTGGTCCCCACATCACCTCACCTCTGCCCACACGATCACATTGCTCCTCTCCTCTCTGGGTCAGGTCTGCCTCTGTTGTAAAGACACGTGACTGGACTTGGTGCAGTGAGTTTGAATGGGAAACGCTCCCCACAGGCCCATGTGTTTGAGCACTTGGTTCCCAGGTGAAGCAAGTTCAGGAGGCTGTGGAACCTTTGGTGAGTGGCCTCCGACTGGCAGATGAAGAGTTGGGGGTGGGGCAGGACTAGAGAGGTACAGACCACCTCATTCTTGCCAAAGTCTCTGCTCTTGATGTGCCGTGGGCATATGTACAAGCTTCTACCAGAGACAAGAGCCTTGCCCAGAGTCATAAATGTGCCAAGCCCTCTCCTCCACCTTGGAATTTCCAACTAAATTAATTCTTCTTCCCTTTATTGCTTTTTGTCAGTGATGAAAATAGTAACTAATACAGACACCTCATGCAGGTGATCCAGGTGACCTCCCAGTGCAAGCTCCCAAATGACCAAACACTTTTAATGAGGGAAGTATTTCATATCTCAGGATCTGACACTTCTTATCCCAGAGCGCTTACTCTGTCCAGTGTGGACTCTGAGCATCCTCTGAAGGTATTGAGACATAAAGACCGCAGAGCCGAATCAAAGTTTCCAAGCAACCAAGACTTAAATTTTTTATGCTCATATCCCCTTTAACTCTTGAGAAACTCCAAGTATTCTTTTAAAGAGGGGCCAGAAATTCATTCTAGTATTGTCTAATATCCATCTATAATGGGGTTTATGACATTTCCTCATGACTTTTATCCTATCCCCAAATGTAGTTTTAGAGGCCATCTCATAAAAATATAATAACTAAAAACCATAACTCCATCATTTGGCAGGGGAATGCCTTTAATTCATCATGACTCCATCATCTAATTTTCTAAACATTTCTGCATAATGTCCTTTCAATCCAGAGCCTCTTCCAAAAAGACGGAGAAGGTGGCTTCACAGAAAAATCAACCTTCCAAAGGATATGTTATTTGGAGGTTTAAAAAAAGAAAAAAAATTGGAACATGCAAAACTGGCAATTTACCTGCCCACAAAACTTACCAGCAAGGCCCAATTTCCCCTGGGTTAGCATGACAGAGAGGGATAATTTCAAGAAGTTTATCCTTAGGGGGGAGGGAAAGGACTTGGTTCTGTGCTGTATGACACAGAGAACCTCATTCTGACCATCTGTTAGGCGGTGTAACAAGAGCCGGGCAATTTAATCTTGTTCCGCTTTGCTGAGAATAAACATGTCTTCCGAAAGGAATTTAACTCATCTGCCAGACAGAAACTCTCCACAAAATGCCACTGACAAGAGCAACTTCCATCCATGCTCTCCATTTGGTGCCTCTTAGACAAGATGCTGGGGGCGGAGGAGCTTGGTTGCTTCTGGGACGGAGAACACATTTCGCCTTCGCACAAAGCAAAACTCCTACGTTTGAGCTGTCTTGGTAAAAAGTGTTGGCAGCAGGGTGCTGCTGGCCAATTTACATGGCGTTTGGATTTGAAGTTATATGTCATTTGGGGAAGATTACTATAATTAGAAAAATGGCCTAATTACTTTTCTGGCAACAGCAAAGAAAGAGAACAGACTTTTCGGCTTATGGAGACAAGTCCTTGAGAAACCTCAAAAGGGTTTGGGATCCTATTTGACAGGAAAGAACATCTCATCTGAACTTGTTGGATCTGTTGGAAAATCGCGTTCCAAAGCCAAACCACAAGAAGGGGGAGGGGGAGAAATATTCCCCCCTGTCGGGTTCTGAAACGGAGATGGCGGGATGGTCCTCCCTGCCACATGGCACGATCAGCTGGTGCTCATAGGAAGGAAGCAACAAACAGAAAACAACACAACTGGATGGGGAGAGCGGAATTTTGCAGCCACAAGCTTTGGAGCGTAGTTAATGGCTCTGTCTGTTTCAACTGTAAATAATATGACAACGTTGTAACCTCAGACACAGAAGGCGCAGCTCCCGTTAGTTTAGGTCTCGGGTTCACATTTCCGATAGAAATTCATCCTGCGTTCCTCTCTTCCTGTGGAGAGGGGCGGAATCACCGCTGTTTTCTATCAAACCCCACTCCTCAGGCCTGGGAGTCACAGGACACACTACCTTTTACCCAGAAGGGAAGAGGGACCAGCCAGAGCTCTGCTGGGGGGGGGGGGGGTAGAAAAAAATGACCCATGGCTTCCTCTATTTCGGTTCCATTTCCTGAGTCTAGCAATGGGAACACCTGCACTGCATCAAACAAATCCTCCCCAAACACCATTTTAAACTGCCCTGAGTGCTCCAGGGACACAGGGGTGAATCGGGAAAAGAGCAACTGTGAAATGAGTGCAGAGGGGAACAGGTGAGAGGTGGCTGGAGACACAGAAAGTTAGGCCAGGACCGTGGCTCTCAAGTTCCGAGCCGGCTACTGAAAATGTGGCTCTCGCGGGAAGCGCGCTATCGTTAACCTCTGAAGGGCAGAGTTCTGCCTGTCGCCAGTCCTCAGGCCAAGGGCCCTTTGAGCCAGAGTGCCCTGGTTTGTTTTTCAATCGACAGAGGATATGGGAAATGTGAACACATATAAAAATGCCCGCCTCCCCCAAAAAAGGATGGGTGTGGGCGTCTTTTTCCAGTTTCAGTCTAGGCTTTGAAAAACATTGATTGGGGCTGGAAAGGTAGATGGCACGGTGGGAAAGCCCCACCTAGCGTGTCAAAGCTTTCGGTTTATTTCCAGTTTAAAAAAAAAAAAAAAAAATCCAGTGTCTCCTATTGTATCTCAACCAACTCCTACCACAATCGCTAAGTGTGACTTCTGTTCCAGCCAGATCCTCATCAACTTTTTTTTTTCTGGTTATGAATTTTTTATTCATATATATATATATATATATATATATATATATATTATCTATTCTTTTAAATTTCATTTTACATTCTAAGCACAGTTCTACAGTTCTACCCCCCAGCCCACCATCATCCACTCCTCCTCATGGGTAAGGGCTACCATGAGGAGTCAACAAAGTCTGCCACAATGCATGGTGGCAGTAGGATCCTCATCACTTCATTTCTTCCCCAGGAAAAAGGACTCACTATGGCAAAACAATCCTTTCCACTCTTCTGAACCCTGGGGCAGCTCTAAATAAAGCTGCTGTTTCTTCCTTGAGAAATTAGTAATTATCTCCCACAATTCTCCAACCCAAATTAATCTCTTGTTTGCAGTATAAGTTTTTGCTTGCTGAAATGTAATGTTATGATTCATTTTGAAGACATTCACCGAGATGCCTAAACTTTTTTTTTAATGCAGGTTAATTATTGCCCGTGGAAGGAATACAGGAATACCTTTTAAATGAGCCATGAACAGATTAACCAAAGATGGCTTGACATCTTTTGAAACAAACAGCTATGGAATACATTGTGTCCCTCCCCCAAAAAATTCATGGGCTGGGGCCTTATCCCAGATTCTCCTAGAATGTGACTACATTTGAAGGGAAAGTCTGGTAATGAAGTAAAAATGTGTCTGTTTGTATGGACCCCGATCCTCTGTGACTGGTGTCCTTATAAGAAAGAGAAAGTCAGATGCACAAAGGGACATCAGTGACGCTCACACGTAGGAAAGGCCAAGTGCGGACACCATTAGCAAGCAGCCATCTAGATGCCACTGAGATCAGCTTCGAGTCCCTGAACTTGCTTTCCCACATTCAGAACTCTGAGAAAATTAATACTTGCTGTTTAACTTACCTGGCATTTTGTGGTGGCAGCCCCAGCTGGGAGAAGCACAATTGTCAAGTAAAGGCTAAGACTGGGAGCAAGAATTGGGTACCAGGTTGATCTGACAATGGCAAGAGCTAAAGTAAAACAAGGAGCAAAGAGTGAGGTTGGGGGTGCCCTGGAGTCAGGTTATAGTGTGCCCATTCAACCTGTGTGGAGGCCAGTGCTGGTCTAAGGGGTGCAAGAAGCTCACAGCTATAGAATCCTGAGTGTGAAGGGGCTGGATGTCCACAACCAACTTCCTTTCTCCATTCTCTCTGTCCTGAGGTAGAATCTAGCGCCTTGGAAGTAAGAGCCGTCAAACATTTATTTGTGTTTGCGCCCACCCAGGTTAATAAATAGTTCACATGCCATGTTAGTTTACTGTCTTTCTCTCTTTTCTCTACGGGTTCCTTCTTGCAGCCTCCACCCTTGTAGGAACCATGGATATCTCTCATCTTACCCTAAGTTGCTCTTCTCGGCGTTGAATTCTCCTGCCCTTGCCTGATGGGGGCAATCATCCCAGGTCCCCCACCGGCCCTGCAAGGTTGAGAAGCCAAGCTCAATGTTTCATGCACTCTGCAGGTTGTAGCACATGCAAATGAAGGCTGTCTTCGTGTAGACGGAAAGGAACTGGGGCCTTTTAAGCTGATGTATAAAGAGACCCTCCAGTTTCCACTCATTCCTTTTTCTCTCTCTCTCTCTCTGCCCTTTCCTACAATCCTGGAAGCCTTTCCTCGGGGCTGCACATTCCCTTTCTATCTCTGAGACCACTCCCTTCACACAGCTGGGACAAGATAATGATGATAATTAGTCCTCGGTCATGATACTTCACCTAGGCTGAAAAGTCTCCTTTCAAGGGAGCAATTTCATGCCTCAAGTGACACAGTCTCTCATTATTTAAAAGATTAGATATTATTCTACAAAGTATATAGGAAATAAGAAAAGGTTTTATAGCAAAGAAGAAAATAGGAAGCACTTTTTCTTCCCCTGTGTTTGACTAATGACACCAGCTGGGTTATTTGGCAACCATGGTGCTTTTGTAGGTGAGAAATTCTTCCCAAGCCATTCAACAGGCAAAGCCTCCTAGCAAAACCCCACACTAGCTGGGGCTGGAGAGATGATGGGGAAGCTGTTAAGAATACTGGCTGCTCTTCCAGAGGACCTTTTTCAATTCCCAGCACCCACATGGCAGTACACACCATCTGTGACTCCAGGTTCAAGGAATCGAACGCCCTCTTCTGGCCTCCAAAGACACCAGGCACACAAAGGATGCACAGTCATACATACAGGAAAAACGCCTATTCACATAAATAATTTTATAGCCCACACTAGGAAGGGTGGGTTATAGGAAGTTATGATATCTGACACACATATACAAATACCAACACCATCATGCCAACTAGATGAGGACACACAACCAAGTGCGGAGACAGTGCAGGAGGCCACACATTGATGCTTTCCTAAGGAAACTGATGCTGAGCTGGAGGATGCTGCTTGGTAGGACAAAACCCATTTCCCCAGGGGAACCAGCCACCTTTGCCTTCTGTAGCCTGAGATGCCTCAGCCAAGCTTCTCAATACTGAAAAGCCTTTGGCTGCAGAGGAAAACCATGAACGTCACCCTAACTTATCTTGATGGCTAATTCTTCTGAAACTAATACTCTACATATCCAGGTTTATTGCAAATGAAGCCTGGGTGACTCATGGGCAGCTTCGTCTGCTTCTTTCTGAAAACTGATTTTAATGGAAATATTACAAGATAAATATTAAGATATTGCCTCCAGGCAGCCCACCTCAGAAATCTGAACCTGCCACTCTCAATCAGTCAGCTGTGACCAAGGGTTATTTCAAAGCAGACATTCTCTCTTTTTGGTCCAGGTAAAGTACTATGATGTCAGGATTCACAGAGCACCACAGGACACACACACACACACACACACACACATACAAACACACACAAACACACACACACACACACACACACACACACTCACACACACACACACATACACACACACACACACATACACACACACACACACACACACACACACACACACACACACACACACACACAACACACACACACACACACACACACACACACACACATACACACACACACATACAGAGAGAGAGAGAGAGAATATTTGAATCTGAATGGCCGACAACAAACTTTAAATCATAAACACAAGAAAAGGTAAAACGTGTAAATGAACAGCCCTCCTCTGGCCTTAGAAATGTAGCTTTCAATGGCTATTAAATTACACGAGGACCAAGAAGCAGCAAACCCTGAAACTAAATACATATTTGGAATTGTTTTTTAACAGTTTCCATGGCTACTTCTGGGGCTGCCTAGTCTTCTCAGAACCATGTTTTCACACACGAAGGAGAGCAACCACACCACCCACAGACTCCGAAATTTACATTGGCTCCCCTTTCTGGGCTGGGCCTTTCCTACGTCACCTTCCTTATTAGTTTAAATTTTCTCCTTGTACATCCTTCATTTCCCTGCAACGCCTCTAGCTCTGCCAGCTCCTTCCTCAGGCTGTGCCTTCAGCATCACCCATTAACCTCTGGAAAGGACAACTTTTCCGAGTCCTATCCATTGAGATGGATGACACAGAAGCAATTGTCCTTGCTGCCCCATTTCTCAGGCCATTGTCCTCAACAGTTCCTTTCCATTCATGGACCTGGGCATGATTCTTTGCCTCAACTCCATGACAAGATGGATTCCAAACAGCATTCGCCCTCCACCCACCACCACCCCAGCCCACCAGAAATCTTTCATGTAACCCTTTTCTACCACAGTGAGTGACTCTTTGAGCCTTGATTTTAATCAACATCTATTTTCTGCTTTGGGCCTAACTGAATCCTCCCAGCTCTGTCCCTTCACTCTGCTCTTCCCTTCACTGTGGTGTCCCCCATTCTCTTCACTCAGTCTAAGAAGAGTGAATTCTGGTTATCTGTAGTCAGCACATTCTACAAAGGTCGTCTTAAACAGTGAATCGATGACTTCTGAACCAAGGCACTCAGGGGAAATAGTGCTAGATCCTTCTAAGCCTCCAGTCATAATGTGTATGTTTCCACTTGTATGTGCCTTACTTAACTTACACTGTTGGATTTTGTGTTGACAGCCAATGGTCACAGCTCATGCCTGATCAAAGTTTATCTAACATGTGTGTTTTCTCCACAAGGCACATCCTTAGGACACCATTCAGGACCTCAGCACTGACCTTCGGGGTGTTTTAAAACAGCCAAATCACCCACCAAATGAATAAAATGCTGTAAGCATGGTGAGCAGACTATGCAGCATCCTTTCTTATAACATGGGAAAATCCAAGACAGGGTGTGTCACCTGGTTTGACCTTAGGGTGAGTGAAATGTCCCACTGCTCTACGTGTGCCCACAAATGACCGTAAATAGGCTGTGAGCCTTGACTTGAATGTAGTGGATACATTTTAGTTACTAAGTGAATTCTCTTTTTTTGTTGTTTTTGGGTTTTTTTGTTTATTTTTTTTGTTTTTCGAGACAGGGTTTCTCTGTGGCTTTGGAGGCTGTCCTGGAACTAGCTCTTGTAGACCAGGCTGGTCTCAAACTCACAGAGATCCTCCTGCCTCTGCCTCCTGAGTACTGGGATTAAAGGCGTGTGCCACCAACGCCCGGCTAAAGCGAATTCTCAAACAATTACCGAATCATTCCCAAACTCTCAAATGAGGAAGATTAACTACATTGGCCCCTCAGGCCTCTTAGTGGAAATCTGGGGGTGAGACCTCTTTCTCACCAGAACTGCAGAACCACACACACATGAATTAAGAAGGTTCTGTCTTTTTTGAGTCTCTGGGCTTCCGCACTCTTCTTAAAAGCAGCCCTAGGCATGCTGGCCTCAGAAACGCCGCTGTCAAAGGGCACACCATCTGGCATAGTGAGATAGCTTTCAGACCCTCATGAAGCTATGTAGTTGTGGTTTTGAGACATTCCGTGTTCACTAAGCTGCCTCAGGTTTAAAGTAAGGTTTGGTGTTGACCAGAATCTGCCACCCAGGCACTCTGATATTTTGTTCTCTCCCAGTTACCTGTAACTTCTTCCAGTTCCTGTACACAGCAGCCCACCGTTTCTTGGACTCCCATGACAGGAACAAGGGAAAGGAGAAAGGAAAGCGTGCTGTTCAGTGTGCTGTCCAAAGGAAAGCTGTGTGTCTGGTGTTAACAGAGAATACGATCACACGGTAACTCATGGCGTATGATTGGCTATTGGTCTATCCTTATACTTTCTCGGTGATTTATTCAAAGGACCCTGCTTTGTTTCACTTACCGACTATTTTAACATTGCGGTGGGTAAACAGAGTGTCACTAGATTTCCCGTCTTTCCTGGGTCATTTTTCCTGGTTATATAAATGTTTGTCTTAATCTCGTTTCTTCCTGTACATTTAAAAAAAAACCACTTCTAGTCTGAACTGGCCTGATGTGCTAATTACCAAATGAGATGGAGATGAGAGGGTCTCCATACTCAGAGGTCGAATATATAAGCTGCACTCTTTAAGAAATACAGCACTATTATGATATAACTGTAGTTATTCCTCCACGCATCCCTCTCTCTCAAAGTGCCGTTTCAGATACTAACTGATGACTCCATATGTGATCAGGGAAGAAACCTTCGTGTAAGACACGCTTGGCTGATTGTTGCTCCTGTGTTTTTTAAAGAGGGGGGATGGGGTCAAATATGCCCATTTAACCATGTGTCAGTGTCATCTCTAAGCCTGTATTTAGGGGAGAAGCATCATATGGAGTGTTCCACACTTTTCCTACCAGCGAAACTATGTTGCACTGGGCCAATGGTTTTCAGGAAGGAGCCACATGTTAAAATCTAGCCATCATGGTATGTGATAAGTTCAGCTAAATTCAAGAAGGCACAATGTCTGCCAACTGTTCTCACATCCTGACAATTTCTCACACACCCAGAGAAGGAAGGAATAAAAAGAAAAGAAAATCAACTCAAGCAAAGTCAAGTAATCCTGCAGCAATTTGACTACAAACCAGAAGAATTAATCCTGCTACTGTTCTGACACAGTTGTAAGATTATAAACAATCCCCTGATCGTATCCAGAGAGAAACATTTAGCCTAAAATGTTAGTGATTGAAGCAAGCTTTTAAAAATTCCATTACTTTTTTTTAACATCTTATTCAACCCCAAACCGAACACAGAAACTAAGCATTGCTTTTGCTGTCCTGACATCACAGCCTCTGCTTCACGTTGCCACCAGACTATTTCGGTTTAGAGTGTTTAGTGGCAGAGGCTGAAACTTCTATAACCTACAATCCAGAAGCTTCCCCCACTGAGCCTAGCACACTTTTCACTAAGGGCAAGAACTCCAGTTATTAGGAAATGGTTTATTCAGGAACACCAGCCTACACTACACAATTCTCCACGATGAGGCTGTAAAGCCTGGCATATGGCTAAAAGAGAGGGAAAAAAAATCAAAATCTATGAAATCTTTCCAGGACCAGAGAAAGGCTATTTTAACAACTGTAACATGCATCAAGTAGCAGAGGTGCAGCCTGCATCGTCACATGGTTCTTCCTTCAGTTAGCACTACAGCTGCACACTTAGGGTTGCATCGAATCTCCTAGATGCGGCTGATTACACAGACCGCAGCTTAAGTACACAGGGGCACTGGGAAGATCTCTGCTGGTTCTCCAGCGCCCAAACCACGTCTCCTGCGTGATGCTGGGAGGGGTTGGGTACAGTAAGCATAAAGGCAATGCCTTTGAGAATGTGACCAGAATCCTGAAGTTGCTGTGGAGTAAGCAGCTGTGTGCCCGATTTAACACTGTGCAGGAGGTATACGAGTGCCATGGGACTCATCTGCACAACTGTAGTGGTGCGTGGACCTCTGGGTAAGAAGCCAGGATAAATGAGTCTCCCTAGCAAAGAGCAAATGCCGCTGAGCCTTCTGTGCATTGAGTTCTCATTCATTCAGAAAAATCTCCTTTTTGTTATTGTTTATTTGTGGTTTGTGTTTGGCTTTGGTTTTTTACTTGTTTGGTTGATTGGATGGATGGATGGATGGATGGATGGATGGATGGATGGATGGATGGATGGATGGATGGTTGGCTAATTGGTTGGAAGTCAGGGTCTCACTATGCATCCCTGGCTAGTTTAGAACTCAGTATGTGAAAAAGACTGGTCTAGAATTCACTGTGTATACCAGGCTGGCCTCAAACATACAGAGTTCTTCTGGTTTTGGCATCCCGTATGTTGAGCTGACAGCCATGGATCAGCAACCCGTTCAGTAAATTTATTAAGCACCTACCCTCACACAAAGCACTTTGCAACCTGTTACCTACTACTCTCAATGGTCACAGCTAACACAATCACCAAACTTCAGGCCAGGTTTGAGAAGGCCAGGCATATCATTTTACTGCAATTATATTCTTAGAACCAAAGGACTCGGGTTTTTTGCTTGTTTGTTGTTTGTTTTTTGGGTTTTGGGGGGGTTTTTTATTTGTTTTTTTGTTTTTTGTTTTTTGCTAGTCCATTAAATTTTGGCAGGGAGGGGCATTATTTTATGTGTTTTGTGTTGTTTCATTTTATTTTGAGAAAGAATCTTAGTCTGTAACTCAGTCTGAATTCACACTCAGGGCAATCCTCTGAATTCATACTCAGGGCAATCCTCCTGTCTCAGCTTCCCAAATGCTAGGATCACAGGTATGAGACACCAAAGCTAGCTGAAAGAACAATTTCTATAAACTCAGAAACATTTTAACTTTTAATTTTGCAATTTAGAGCATTTTTAAAACTCTCCCTGACTCAGTAGCGAGACCTTTGTTATGCATTACCCTTTTGGGTTCACCAGAGCTCTCCAAAAACACAGCGCTGACTGGATACATAGGTACACAGAGAAAGGGACATATTTCCAAGCATTGGCTCAGGAGAGTATGCAGGATTTGAGGTCTACAATCTGCCATCTGCTGTGCTGGCTGGATAAGCAGCGGTGCAGTTTCAGTTCAGATCTGACGGACAGAGAACAAGGGAGGCACACGGTCTGAGCCCAAAGATCCCAAAGCCAGGAGTGCCAACATCCAAGGAGGAGGAGAAGGAAGTCTCTGCTTCAGCAAACAGGAAACTGGCCTTTCCTCTGCTTTCCTTTTCTTCTTCATCTTCCAAAGGGTTTAGTGGGTGCCTCACAGAGGCAAGCTTCTACAAATGAAACTCTTTTCACTGTCGGATAAGTATGAAGGAGCTGATTCAGACGAAGAAAGACTTGCTCAAAATCATATTACTAACACATCAGGAAGCCTGAGCTCAAAGCCAAGTACTAGTTCCTCTACTCCTTGCTGTGATGGAATGCCTGACAGAAGCAGCTTCCTGGAAGAAGGATCCTCTTTGCTGTGATGGAACGCCTGACGGAAGCAACTTTCAGGGGGTGGAGTTTATTTTGGCTCACAGTGTTAGAGGAAACAGGCCATCATGCTAAGGAAGCCATGGCAGCAGGAGTGTGAGGCTGTTTGTCCACATCTGAGCCAATCAGGAAGCAGAAAAGGAGGAATGCCACTACTGCACTGGCTTCCTTACTTTACTTTAATTCAGCCTGGGCCCCAGCCCATGGGACAGTGGCGCCATAATCAAGGTAAGTCTCCCCAGCTCAGTTCATCTTCTCTAGAAATACACACAGACACAGACACAGGCACAAGCACACACACACACGGGTTTGTTTTACTAATGCTCTGGGGCATTTTAATCCAATCAAGTTGATGATTAAAATTCATCAGCTCTGTGTATCTCTTGGCCCTCTGCTAGTGAAGGGACCAGCTCCCCTTTGGGCAGCCATAACGGCCGAACACGTGCTTGTCTGACCTTGTCCTAGACACTAGAAAGTCAGATGCCTGCCTCGTGACAAGGAACCAATCAGAAGTTAGCTGGTGGCGCTATGCTTTAGGACCTTGGGTGTACTTTACAGACAAGCGCACAGCAATGACGCACAGAGCATAGCAACCTCCCTGGGAGGGCCTATGGGCCATAACAACCAGTTGACCAATCAACACAGGGCAAGTCCTCCAAGCCTGGAGGCACACCAATCTCATGAGCCTCTGCGTACCCCTAGACACTCCCCTTACGCTGCCCTATAAGATTTCTCTCTGAAGCGGTTTGAGCTGTCTTTTGCTAGCCGTCCGCCATGGCGGGTGGGTGAAAGACCCAAGCTAACATGGGGTTAACTCGTTAAAAAAAAACAATAAAGCCTCATGCAGTTTGCAGCAAGCTCTCGAATCTGCCTGGTGATCGGGGTGACCGAGGTCGTGGCCTGGGACCCCAGATACCTGAGTTTTCTGGGGGTCTAACACTAGCAAGTAACTAGATAAGCACCTCTGGGGCATGCAGATATGTACTCAGGCAGGTTGCTGGTTATTGCTGGTGTAGTCATGGTAATACAGGGTCTTTGCTTCCAAGATGGACCAGAGTCCAGTGAGAGAAACCTCAGACCTGATCATGGCTCTCAAAGGGAAATAAGAGAGGAAAATGCTCAGGGACCTGAGTAACTTTTTGTTGAAAACCTGAAAATTATTCCAATGCTCTTATGGCACCACCCCCCATCCTCACCCACCATGAATGCAGAGCATCTTAATTAGGATTTCTGTTGCTGTGGTAAATTAAAACACTATGACCAAAGCAAGTCGGGGAGGAAAAGGATTGTTTCAGCTTACAAGTCCACCTTGAAGAAAGTCAGGGCTGGAGCTCAGGGCAGGAGCCTGAGGGCAGGAACTGAAGCAGAGGCCATGGATGAACACTACTGGGTCCCTTGCTCCTCGTGGATTGCATGGCAAGCTTTCTTCTACACCCCAGGGCCACCTGCCCAGGAGTGGCACAGCACACAGTGAGCTTGGCCCTCCCACACCAATCATTAAGAACACAACATGCCACAGACTTGCCTATAGATTGATGTGATAAGAGACAATTTCTCAATTGAGGTTCCTTCTTCCCAAATGACCCTAGCTTGTGTCAAGTTGAAGGAAAAACAACCATACACACATACACAAACCCAGTTCTCATAGCTCTAGCAGTTTATAGAATCCAATGTCTCTACCTAAAAAATAAGTTGGCTCAAAGAAGGTATTTCCGCCGGGCATTGGTGGCACACGCCTTTAATCCCAGCACTTGGGAGGCAGAGGCAGGTGTATCTCTGTGAGTTCGAGACCAGCCTGGTCTACAAGAGCTAGTTCCAGGACAGCCTCCAAAGCCACAGAGAAACCCTCCTGTCTCGGGAAAGAAAAAAAAAAAGGTGTTTCCACCCTTGATTTCTTATATTGTCAAGATTTGCTTATTAGTTCACTCTCTAAGTCTTGCAGCCATGAGTGACTCAGTTCTCAAGTCTTACACAATCATTACTCGTCTATCGTCTCATTTAGCCACACTTTCTAATAAGTGGTCAGGTCTCATTGTTGTATATATAGACTGCCCTTAGCGAGATACTAGGCTTCTTGACTGCTCTGCAAACTAGTAACACCTTGGAACATAGTAGGACTTCAAATTATCCTTCATTGGATGAACTACTTTGAAGCTCCTGAAGAAGAACCGAAACCAGCATCCAGGAGTGTTTTCAGGACAAAGGAGACAACCCACATAGAACTGCTGTAGGTGCTGTCAAACTGCAAGCCGCTGCTCTCCTTTCTTGTATGGAGAACTGCTATAGAGCTTTCTTTAAACGGTATGTAGTGAGATATCCACCCACCTATACCTGTTGCACTGACCATGCCTGTTTAAGGGGGAAGGATAGGACCCCAGCTCCCTCTCTTGGTTCCGGTCAGGTCACAGAGAGCAGCCTGGGTATGGATCCTTGGATCTGGAACTTGCGGGTCATCAGTTTCTTATGTAAGTGACTTCTCCCTGAATAAATTTAACCTATATTTAACCAAGTCCCATGTTTCTTAATCTGTGCATCTACAATGGTATTTAGTGGCCTGGAAAACAAATGTGCCAACCTAAGTGCCTGGACCCCAGAGAGCCGCTTATGTAACCAGAAGCACTTGGGTTATTTCACTTCATGGAGTCATCTGGGTTCCTCAAGCACTACACACAGACTTCCTTATCTGCCTATCTCATTATTTTTGACCTTAGAAAATCATTTAAAAAAGAATGAACATCAGGAAAACTAGAAAGAGGAAAAAATAAAGTGTGAATGAAAAAGTACATTTAAGCTGGGCGTTGGTGGCACACGCCTTTAATCCCAGCACTCAGGAGGCAGAGGCAGGCAGATGGCTGCAAGTTCGAGGCCAGCCTAGAGTGAGTTCCAGGACAGCTTCCAAAGCCACAGAGAAACCCTGTCTCAAAAAAAGAAAGAAAGAAAGAAAGAAAGAAAGAAAGAAAGAAAGAAAGAAAGAAAGAAAGAAAGACAACATTTAACAGGTGGGGTGAGAATCAGAAACTGCCCCAACCAAGCCTTGTAAAGCACATGCAGGGCTTTAGGCTATCAGAGCATGCAAGAATGTACACTGCTCAAGCTAAGTTTCCCTAAATAGACAGATTCTGAACTTCACAAGTACGGCTTTGATTTAAAGATAAGGCCAGTCATCACAAGAGAATATGAACAAGGGAAAGAATGTGATGCAGACACAGGAGCAAACATCATTGCATGGGATTTCTTTTTGTAACTGGAGGAAGCTGCCTGATTTAGGATGGCATTGAGAGACTCTATGTCCTTTAGCAGACTCATCTCCTGACCAGCCAAACTGACTGGAAACTATAAATCACATGTTGTTCTACGGGTATTTGTTCCTAAAAATTATTTGTAACTTCATCATACAAAAATACTGAGCAAACTTCCTTGTTCTGTAGAATGGCTTAAATCTACAACCTTTGTCAAGTACCTAAGGTGGTCACCATCTCTACAACTTAAGAAGGACTTGAGTGTCCATCTGTACAATACTACCTTTATCTCCAAATATTAAACCAAAACACACATATTTTCATGGGCCGGTGAGATGGCTGAGCAGGTAAAGTCACTGGCTGCCCAGCCAGAGGACCTGAGTTCAATCCCCAAAACTCATATGGTAAAAGGAAAGGACTCCCAAAAGTTGTCCTTTGACCTACACATGCACTAGGACATACACACACACACACACACACACACACACACACACACACTATAAAAATTGTAATAATAAGTATACACCTTCAATCTATTGGCAGATTCATAAACAAACACATTAGCTAACCATCAGTTCTTCTTCCAAATTGTGTTTTATGAATCCCAAAATGAGCATGTTGAGGAGTTTAGAGAAAATTATAAATAGCCTACCCTTATACTCATAAATTATTAATTCTCTACTACAAAGACAGCCAAGTGAGGATTGAGGTAGAAGATGAAAAGCAATCAGTTCTACCCAGCGTTTATGACATGTAATCAAAGCAGCTAACAAGCAGCTTCTTGGGGAGGGCGGCTGGGTTGTGCTCTGAAGTTCAACATCAGATAGACAGCGCCAGGAGAAACCTGGAGACCCTGACTGTTGGGACAGAGGAAGAATGCATCAGTGCTGAGCTCACTCAGCAAGCAGTGGTACAGAAGGAAGAGTTGATAGACAGGGGGAAGGGAAAGGTGCCATGGGCAAGACCCACTCAGAAACAGGGGCAGAAGACAAGGGCAGCCTGGACTTAGCGTCTCTGCAATCTGCACAGCAGATGACTTCTCCATGTAAAATGTGCTGCTTTGATGAAGAAACTGAGAGGGTCCTGCCAATAGCTTCCTGCATTGGGCCATAAGTCCTGACAAATACTGCCATAGATCCAGCAATTCCACTTCTAGGCATATACCCAAAAGAAGCACATTCATATAACAAGGACATCTGTTCAACCATGTTCATAGCAGCACTATTTGTAATAGCCAGAAACTGTAAGCAGCCTAGATGCCCCTCTACCGAAGAATGGACAGAGAAAATGTGGTACGTTTACACAATGGAGTACTACTTAGCAGAAAAAAAAAAAACAATGGAATCTTGAAATTTGCAGGAAAATGGGTGGAACTAGAAGAAACCATTCTGAGTGAGGTAACCCAGTCACAAAAAGACAAACATGGTATGCACTCACTCACATGTGGATTTTAGACATAGAGTAAAGGATTACCAGCCTACAATCCACACTGCCAGAGAAAGTAGTAAACAAGGAGGCCCCTAAGAGAGACAAACTTTGTCCCCTGGAGAAGGGGAAAGGGTCACGATCCCCTGAGCAAATTGAGAGCATGGAAAGGGGGGGAGGGAGCTACAAGAATGGGAAGGGAAGAAGAGGAAGGATGCAGAGGTCATGAGGAAGCAGAAAGGTTGAGTCAGGTGAAGAATAGAGGAAAGGGTATGTGATGGGTAGGGTTTTAGTTGGGGGGTGGTAGGGGAGGGAGGAAGGGAGAAGGGAACTGGGATTGTCATGTAATTCAATCTTGTTTCTAATTCAAATAAAAAAATGATTTAAAAAAAATCACTTTCTAAGACTGAGGAATGATGAGTCACCAGATGGGAGGAGGTAAAAATTTGATTCAAGGGAGTCTCAAAGTTCCTCAAACCACAGTGAATAGAGGAGAACACAGTTGAATTCCTCTACAGAGCCAGATGAGGGCTTTCCATACAGCTACCAGAATTCAAAAGTCTTAAAGGAAAGCTGACAAATTATCACCAGATACTTTTAAGAGAAGCCAATAAATAAATAAATAAATAGGAAAACAAAAAGCCTAAGACATCACAGACCTAATGACTTTAATATATAAATAGCTACAGACATTCACAAGAAAAAAGTAGTATACTAAAGCTTACACAAAGGTTCTTGACATAAAAAAATAAGTTGAAAATTAAAACCACGCTGATATACTGTGGGTATGAGACAGCCCACCTGGCATTTGAACGTGGCCTCCTGTTGATGCTGAAAGAACTGAGTATCTTCTACTCTGTTGACTTGTGTGCATCATGCCCTATGTGGAAACAGTTGGCCACAGTTGTCAACTTTCCAAATTTATTTCCTATCTGGAAACCTCAGTTCTATGAATTTATCATACAGATAGCATCCACATGGACTAGATGATACCCATGAAAGGACACTTTTCACTTTAGCATGGCCAGTAGCAGGAAAGGCAGAAACAGGGTTAGTGTGTATCGCTAAGACATATTCACTTAATCCTTAGAGAGTAGTACGGGAAAGTATGTGTTAAAGTATGCTGTTAACAATTAAATAAATAAACAGCAAACAAGAAAAGCTCTGGGCTATATTGTATACTACCCACCTACAAATTTAGCTTTTAACTTAAAAAGTTGGAATCCTAAATCCTAAAGGTCATTTGTTAGTAGAGGCACTGACAAAAGTTCGTGAAGAGCTGAGAGCTCCTAAAGCCATGACTGAGGAGCCTTCTGTACGTTCGTGAGTGCAGAGGCTGGTTCTTTTCCTGGATATTGAGAATAGCATTGCAACAGACACGGAAGGGCAGATGCCTCCATGATGAACAGATTTCACTGTTGTGTTGTTGCTGGTTGGTTGGTAACATGTTTTCTGTAGCTCTGGAAATCCACAGGACAGCCTCCTCTCTCCGATTCCCAGTGTGATTATAGACACGCCCCACCTTGGCTGCCTCCTACTTTTAATTTTTTGTTGGGGGGGTGGTTCTCATCCATACTGTTCCCCATATGACAGAGCTAATTTACATCTCTACCAACCATGTATAAAGGTTCCATTTTCTCCTAATTTTCGTCAGCACCTGCTAGCCTTTCTCATTACAGCCATTACTACTAAATTGAAGTGACGTCCTCTTGTGGTTTTGATTTGGGTTTTCTTGATGTCTGATGATGTTGAAGGTTCCACACTTGCACGGCTTCTTCTATAACATCTGTAGGTGCACCGCCCACTTTCAATGAGGCTATTGAAGGTTCGTTGTTATTGTATTTGAGAAGTTCCTTAAAAAAAAAAAAAAACTCTGGATAATGACTCCTTATGTGTTTCCCTTGCTATGCAGACGTATTTAGGTTGATATAATCTCATTTATTTATATTTTCTTTTGTTTCTTGTGCATTTGGGTGTGTCTAAAAAATTCCTTACTCATTCCAGTGTGCTGATGGGCTCCTTCCAATGCCCCAATGCTCCCTTCTGGCAGTCTTGTTTTAGCCCCTGCATTTAAGTGTTAGCCATTTGGAGCTGACTCTGTCTGGTGAGATATGCTGGCCGCACTACAAGGACTGCCCTTTCTCCAGTGCGCACCTTCGGCACGGTCACTGAGTCTGTGCACAAA
Source organism: Cricetulus griseus (assembly GCF_003668045.3). Classification (NCBI taxonomy): domain Eukaryota; kingdom Metazoa; phylum Chordata; class Mammalia; order Rodentia; family Cricetidae; genus Cricetulus; species Cricetulus griseus. Next base: position 8,316,452 of record NC_048601.1, read on the forward strand.
GATGCAGGTTCACATCCAGACGCTCTTTCTGTGCCACTGATCTGCACGTCAGTCTTCATACTAAATCCAAGATATCACAATGACTAATTTTACGGTGTGAAGTCAGATAATGAGCCTGCTTTATTTTTTGTGTTCTGAATTTCTTGTTTGGTTGGGTCTTGTTTTGGTTTATTTGTTCCCCTGAATTTTTCTCAAGTCCAAATTATGTTGGTTGGCAACTAGGATACAGATTTTTAAATTGTGTTTTCTATTGCTATGGAAAAAAAGTGGCACTGGCATTCTCACAGAGATTGCCTTGAACCTCTCAGTTTATGGTGTGTTCCTTTTAAAGGTATATATAATTATTTGCATCTCATTGCTTCTAAAGCAATATGCCTTATTCAAGTAAAATGTTTTAAAAAGAAAAGGAAATTGGCTGAATCAGAAGTAGTTGGGAACAGAGTGAATTGTGACCGCTCCAAGACCTGATGCCTACAGTCAATTTCCACAATATTAATGTGTCAAAAATGGTAAGTGAAGCCAACCTGCTTTCCTCACAAAGCAGGAGGAGAGACGTGAAGGCTATCTCCTCCAGGGAAGCCTTTCCCATCAAACCACCCCAAGTGATGGCAACAGATCCAACAAATCTGCCAGCACTCAGAAATGAGAGACAAATATCTCAGACACTCTGAAGCAGCCGAGCATCTGGGAAAAATAAGACAGAACTAATGAGTTGGTTCTGTCCGACATTAAAATGCTGAAGGAAACCAATTTGTGGATGAAATGATGGAGGAAAAAATCACAAGCCAGGAAGGTTACACTCAGGACACCTTAAAATATAGCGTATTTCCCAAAACTCTTCCCCACGTGACAAAGGAACAATTTATTAAGATTTAAAAAGTCAAATACAGTGGCTTATCCCCATAATCTCAACCCTTGAGAGGATGAAGCAGGAGTGCTGTCCTGAGTTCTAGGCCAGCCAGAGCTACAGTGTGAAACTCTACCTGTGTCGAGAAGGGGGCGGGGAAGATAATTGACCCATCAGCCACCTCCCACCTTGTACAAAGCCATAGCTCCATCTTGACATTGACCTCATGCCTACCTTAGAGACTAAGAGTATGCAAGTTGAGGAGTTAAGGCTGTGCACAGATAAAGTGCCTGAAAACGAACCCTCAGAGCTTCTGCCTCAGACTGGGTGGGCCACCTAGATCAATCACGGGACCGTTCTGAGCCGATGCCTTCATTATATCATTTGTGCCATGATAACGAAACCTGGACTCACTCTGCAGTGTTTTCACACAAACTAAATGAATTAATAAGGACTATGCCCTTGAGAGTGTGCACACACACTCACAATATATAAACATCACAATATCATCACAACAATGAGGAGGAGGAGGAGGAGAATGGGTTTCACTAACATTCATACTGTAGACTGTCTCCCTGCACCATGAAATAATGCAACACTCCTAAGATTTCCCTGAGCCAATAGGAGCGGTTTATTTCCAATAAGTATGTTGTAGAAATTTTCCTGTGGAAAACATTTCCATGCTGAATGGCGTCTGCCCGTTAAGGCAAAAGTCATTATAAGGAACAATGGAGTCAGAGAAGTAAGCTCCCATTGTCAATGAGAGCATTGCTTGCCTCACCCTATTAAGGGCCATGTACTAATGTTTGATTATACTTTTCTTTGTGTGTGTGTTTTTTTTTACTGCCTCCAAGATTTGCAATTAAGGTTGCTTCCTAAAATACGTATGCGTACAACAACCCAACAGCGTGGAACGTAAGATTCTTTAAAAGCGTATTTTTGCAATTAAAAAAAAAAAAAACTTACCATGTTAATCTGAAAAGTCAAATACCATAGTAACAAGATTTCATCCATATTAAATTCAAATGTGAAAAGGAAACGACTGCTGCCCCAGCCCAGATATTTTATGTACAAAGCACAATGCACTGCTTTGTGGACATTCAAAGCAAAACAGTGAAGACTTAAGTTGGGGATGACATATTTTTAAAGAAAGAGGCCTATCATACTCTTATGTCATCATTCAGCCTGCAGATGTCTGAAGCTACAAGTATGTGGGAAACAAGACATCACTGAGTCCCAGATTGGCCCAGTGGCCAGCACAGCCCTTGTCTCTGAGTCCCAGATTGGCCCAGTGGCCAGCACAGCCCTTCCTTGGTGTTTATACAGATTGATACTTTTAACTGACTGCCCGCTTGACTTCAATAGTACTTGTATATTTTTCACACAATGATATTACATTTCTTGTGCAGTGTGTGTTAGACATGTTTTCCTGAGAAAACAACACACATGTTTTTAGGAACATGCAGAGGTCTTCTTTAGTTACTCTTCTCTCTCTAGTGATCAAATACCTGACGAGGAGCAGCTTAGGGAAGAAAGGTCCATAGTCTGAAGGTTTCAGTCCATCACGAAAGGGAAGGTATAGTGGCAGGCAATAGGAAGATGCCAGGAGCTTGAGGCTGCCGTTCATTAAGTGTCCATGGACAGAAAGCAGACAAATAAGGACAGGAAACAGGACCAAGCTATGACCTCAAAGCCCATCTCCAACAGCTCACTTCCTCCAGCAAAGCTCCATCTCCTGAAGGTTTCACAGCCTTCCAAAACAGCATCATGGGCTGCATACCATGTGTTCAAACATATGAGCCTCTGGTGATGCTTCACGTTCAAACCACAAGGTCACAGAGAAACGGTGGATGGGTATCAATCCTACTGTCACTTAATGAGAAATATGAACTTTTGAATGATGGAGACATTCCCACAGAGCAAAACATTAAGATGCTTATTGTTTGCTTATTCCAAATAGAATTACGCTTAAGAAATGATTTTAGACTAGGCAGTGGTGGCACATGCCTTTAATCCCAGGATGTGGGAGGCAGGGCAAGTAGATCTCTGAGTTCGAGGCCAGCCAGGGCAATACAGAGATACCCTGTCTTGAAAAAAAAATATTTTAGGACTGGAGATATTGCTTGGTGCACTGGTTGTTCTTCCAGAGGAGCAGGACTCATTGCCCCCACATGGCAGCTTACAACCATCTGTAACTCTAGTTCCAAAGGATCTGATGCCCTCTTTTGACCTCCATGGGCACTGCACACAAATGACACACAGACCTACATCTGGCCAAAGCACACACATGCATACAATAAAAATAATTAAATCTTCAAAATCAGGAATTATTTTCAGCTTAGAACATATTAACCTCTTCAGGTGCCATCTTTACTCCAATGAGATTTAATTTTTTATTTTATGTATATGGGTGCTTTGCCTCCATGTATGTCTGTATACCACATGCATGCAGTGCTCATGGGGGCCAGAAGAGGACACTCAGATGCCCTGGAGCTGGAACTACATACCATTGTGAGTTGCCATGTGGGTGCTGGGAATCAAATCTGGGTCCTCTGGAAGAACAATCAGTACTCTTAACCACTGAGCCATCTCTCCAGCCGTCTGACAATGTCTTGGTAAGCTCACAATGTGACAAACCAATACTTGAGAGAGGCATGAGCAGAAAGGGGTAGGCTGAATCCTTACCTTGTGCCGTATGTTGGTTTCTCACCCACTCTGTATCTTCTGCCACCACCTTTCATTTCGCTAAGAGGACAGGACCCATGTGGGTAAAATACACAAAGCATGCAGCCCAAGGCAATGTCCATGACCTTTCGAGCTTTTCCTCCTTCAGCTGGCAAGGCACAGCATTAGGAGAAAGGTTCTAGCATAATATTGTGGAAATGCATGATAGAGCCTGAGATTTTCCTAACATGGTGAAGGACTGAAAGTCTGCACTGAGTGATAGGAAAAGAGATTTGTGCAAAATTCAGCACATACATGATGGCTTCTGTGTGCCTTGCTCTGTAACACATAAGCTCTAGACGGTGTGGGGACGTGTCCTTTGCACCTAAGGTTTATAATATTCTTACTGGAAATTAGTAACGCTGGATGCTGAGTGTCATTTGTAACAAGGCTTGCATAACTCAAAACAAGTTACTGAACAGATTCCGGCCTCAGACTCTTCATGCTTAAAACAAGAGGCTGAAGAGAAAGAACAGAGTTGGGCATGTGGGCCTTTGACTACAGTTACAGTGCTTGGAGGTGGAGACAGAAGGCTCAAGAGTTCAAGGTTATCCTTAGCTTACATATCAAGTTTGAGGTCAGCCTGAGCTATATGAGACCTGTCTCAAAAAGAACAAAACAAGACAAAAATAATAAGAATATAAAGGATACAGTATTAGGTGAAAAGGGGATTGGAAGTTTGGGGCATGAATTTCAAATTCTTGTAACTACGCTCAAACATATCTTTATTAATCACAATAATAGAAACCATTTCAATCAACACATTTTAATTAATTTTTTAGTTAAACTAAGAACAATCTTATTTTACATACCAATCCCATTTCCCTCTCCCTCCCCTCCTCCCACTCACTCCACCATCCTCCGTCCTACCCTCCATCAGCTGCTCAGAGAGGGTGAGGCCTCCCATGAGGGATCATCAAAATCAGACGCGTCCTTTGCAACCAACACATTTTGCCAACAAGAAACAAATTTGATTATCCCTATAGCATAGAAATTCCTAAGTCCTTGCCTTGGTTTTGAAAACCTTTTCCCTGAAAAGAGCTGCTGAGATGCTTGGGGAAGCAGCAGTACGGCAGACGAGGCAAACTTTGTGGCCCCATTCAGTTTTTGAGATATTGGTTGATACCGTCAGGGAGAACAATCGGGCCCTTCCTGTTGACCAAAGCGGGCTGCTGTGCTCTAGTTTTCTGGGTACAGCATTGCTATGTGGAGCACACTTCTCAGATGGAATGATTTCCCCGGCACTGAGACAGCTGCCGTGTGGATCAGACTGGCTGCTGGTCACCAGCAACCGTGACTGCTCCTTCGTGCCTTGTTTGTTCCTTGGTTTCTTTTATGCGAGTTTGGCTTTGGGGGATGCTATGGAGTTTCTTCTCAATCCAGCTACTGAACTGCTGGTTACTGGTTGTAAACAATCCACTTTTGTCACATGTCACAATCTGATGGTCAAACGTTCACCACTTCTTGAACTTCTTCACCTTTCCATTTTGCTTTGAACGGCCATGGAATGGAACGGCTCATGCTGAGTTTTTTAGAGACTGGAAAACACAAGTTTAGTTGATTGCTATCAACTGGTCGTTGTCAACTTCTGGTGGCAGGTGGCTATTCTCCACATTTTCCAGTTCCTCATTTTCTTTACAAAACTCCTTGACCTTCTACCGCACTGCACATTTGTTAGCAGTTCCTGAGCCAAAGCAGTTACTGAGGTTGTGACTCCCCTGTTGTTTTATGACCCATTTTGAACTCACATAAGAAAAGGAAATTGTTCAAGCTTGCTTTTGCTTTATTATTCTTTCCATAGTATAAGATAAATAGAAAATAAACAGCAAGTAAAAAGTCATTAGTCAAAAAATAAAAACACAAAATGCACATTCAAATGAAGTGTAACTTAACTGCATCTAAGAATATATTCCATTTTCTAATGGAAAATTTCAACAATGCAAAAACCACAGCTGTTTTTCACCAGCCTGATAGATCCATTTGCACACACAGAAAGAGTCCCGTGACAGATTGCTAACAGCAAAAACAAGGTGTGGAAAGCTAACATGACATGAGCCCACACAACCTACAGTGCAGAAAAGCATCGCTATGCTTTAGGCCAAGAGCACTCAAGGTGAGTCTTCCATTTCTCATTTGAAGGTGGCCTTGGGCCTGCCATTTAATCTTTTTCACTTCACGTCCTCATCTGCAGAATGCTATTTCTTCGGGGATTGGTGAGCTGAGACACACGGAACCGTTCCACAATTTGATCCAGCAGCAGTTTGCTTCAAGCATCTTCATATGTAGCTGTGATCTTCTTTGTGAACAAAACACTTGAAGTGTGTGTGGTGGTTAGGTTGAGAACGGTCCCCAGAGGCTTGTGTGTTAAGTGCTTGGTGCCCTGTTGGTGGTGCTGCTTCGCTTCGGATTAAGGAACCTTCCAGATATGGGGCCTTGCTGGAGGAAGTATGTCACTGGGAACGGGTTCTGAGAACACAACTTCCAACTCACTCTTGAATGTGACCTCTCAGCTTCCTGCCCCAGACATCTGATGCCATGCCCCCCACACCCCCTCAGCAAAAGAAAAGTAACAATATGGTATGTGTAAGTATACTGAATTCGTGGAACAGGCTAAAAAACAGCACAGAAGAAAGGGCTTGACTTTTCATGTCTGTAACTGTGAGTGTGTGTGCGTGTGCGTGTGCGTGTGCGTGTGCGTGTGCGTGTGTGTGTGTGTGTGTGTGTGTGTGTGTGTGTGTGTATGTGTGTGGTGCAGGGGTGGGGCTTCCAGAGATCAAACACTTCTTCACATCTGTAAGGTAAATGCTTTACTGACTGAGCCATCTTCTGTAGCAGTGCTTTTTCATGGGGACCACCAGCTCACAAATCATGACATAGAGAGGCTTTTTATAAATTATGTATCTTGGCCTTAGCTTAGACTCATTCATAACTAGTTCTTGTAACTTAAATCAACCCAGATTATTTTAATCTACATTCTGGCACCCGGTTTGTTACCTCATTTCTGTACTGCCCATCCTGTTTCCTCTGCATCTGGCTAGGGACTCTACTCTTCTTCCCAAAGTCCTCACTGTCCCAGGAAGTCCCACCTAACTTCTTCCTGCCTAGCTATTGCCATTCAGCTCTTTATTAAACCAATCAGAAGGTGTATTGGCAAAGACATATCTTCACAGTGTAAATAAATATTCCACAACAATATTCCTTAGCTCATTTTTTTAATAAAAAGAGAGGGACCAGTGAGATGACTCAGCAAGTATAGGCACTTGTCACCAAGCCTGACAACCTGGGTTGAATCTCTAAAACCCACACAGTGGAAGGAGAAAACCAACTCTTGTAAGTTGTCCTCTGACCTCCACATGCATAGCGTGTCACAAGCTGTGGTGATATTTTGTTTGTGCTTTAACAAATAAAGCTTTGCCTGAAGACGAGAGTGTGGAACTCGCCACTAGTTAGCCAGAGAGGCCAGGCAGTGGTGGCCACACACCTTTAATTCCAGCACTCGGGAGGCAGAGGCAGGCAAATCTCTGTAAATTCAAGAATACCATGGGCTACATGAGATTGATCCAGTCCAGAAACAGAACCAGGAGGCAGTGACTCACACCTTTAATCCGAGTACTTCAGAGTCACATGATTTTAATCCCAGCACTAGGGAAGTGGAGACGGGAGTGACATATGGCTGGGTGGAAAGAGGAATATAAGGTGAGAGGAGACAGAGTATATTGCACTCAGTCTGAGGATTCGTAGGGACAGGATCGCCCCTTTGGTCTGAGGATTCAGTAGAGGTGAGAACCAGTGGCTGGCTGCTCTGCTTCTCTAATCTTTCATACTAAACCCTATATGTGACTCTGGGTTTTTAATTATGAAGACCAATTAGAATTTGTGCTACAACAGGCACATACATACCACACACATACACACTAAATAAGTAAAATGTAATTTCTAAAAGGTTGGACAAGAGAGATGGCTCAATGGGCAATAGCAGTTGCTGTGTAAACATGAGAATCCTGGTTCAAACCTACATAAAAACCTATGTGTGGCCATGCACAACTACAGCCCCAGCAGAGGGGGTAGACAAGGCCATGGATTTCTGGCTGTCAATCTCATTCCACTAAGAGATCCTGTATCAAAAACAAGGTAGAGTACAGCAAGACACCTGACCTCCTCCACTGGCCTCTTTAAGCCTACACACCAACATAGGCACACACCACAATCATCTCTCTCTCTCTCTCTCTCTCTCTCTCTCTCTCTCTCTCTCTCTCTCTCTCTCACACACACACACACACACACACACACACACACACACACACACAAGCTGCATAGATCTCTAGATCTCGTGTTTCTTCCACAGTTACAGGTAATCAGCAGTTAACTATATCTGCTTGCTACCTGGATCCATAGTAGAGTGAGTGAGCCCAGGTGCCCACATACAGTCAAGGCTGTTAGTCTCCAGAGCCCTGACCAGTGTTGCTAATTGCCAGCAATCCTGGTGTGGGATGCAATGCCCAAGGTGTGCTGAAGGGCATGATCTAAGAGCATACACCTCTCTCTCTTTCTCGGATCTCTGTCCACTGGGGACTCTATTAACTGGGCCTCACACTGTAGAAAAGTATCTCTAAGAATTCTGCTAAGGACTCTGGCCACTTGCGGGCTTCAGCTGGCTGGTCCAGGGGGTCATTGTCTCATTTTATTCAGGTTATATTTCCTCTTTGGGAAAACATTTCTACTTTGCATCTCAGCTTTGTCTTGGTTTGCTGAGTTATGGTTTTTTTTTATGTTTTGCATCCATCCCAACGTGATGCTTCTTGCTTTTACTTTAAGTTAGACATTTTATGTTTAATAATTTCTATTTCCCCCAAACTTCTCTCTCATGCCATGACCTGGTGATTCTCTCTCTTTTTATCTTCTTAGGTTTAAATTTTTCATCCATTTTATTTTATATTCTATAAAAGATTTTATCATTCTCTTGGATTTTTTTCCTTTGGGTTATTCAAATTACCTCAACTTAAAAGTGCTTCTTGATTGTTGTGTATTTTAATTTTTCCTCATCGTTTCAAAAGCTTTCATTAGTCTTTATGTCATGTTTTGTACTCACACTACCAGAGAAGGGTGGGCAAAGCAGTGGTTCAGAGTGGACATGTCAATGGGACAGTCTGAACAACAATCTCCCAGGGACATCCAAGGACTCTCCAGTGACATCCAAACCCCTCACACACTTACCAAAAGACCTCCTATCAACATGTTGCATGTTCCACAAATATCCTACTCTGGAATGATTGTGACAGATTAAATGCTATCCCACCTTCTAGAGAAGACATCTTATTCTAATACATATCTGTATGTGTGAGATAAGTGGGGTATGTATTATACATGGTTGTACAGGAAAGTGCAGGGGAGGAAGTCAGCTGTCTCCTGTCACTCTCCACCTTGTTCCTTTAGGAAAGGGTCATGAAACCAGATGCTCACCTGGACAGTGAGCCCCAGGGATCTGCCTGACTTCTCCTCCCAAAGCTGGGATTACTGCTGGGTGATTACATGGGAGCTGGGGATTTGAACTAAGGTCCTCATGTTTTCACAGGTTTACCTACTCAAGCACTTTACCTACTGAGCCATTTCCATAGCCCGTGGGATCCTTACTCTAAGATTTAGTCTTCAGTATACATTAAGGAGTTGAGTAAGTTGAGCAAGTAAGTTGTCAAAGTGTCTCGTCCAACAATGGCTAAACCACCCATCTATACTGAACAAAGACAGACATTACCCCCTTTGCCCTTCCCTGGACAGCTGTTTGTCCAGCATTTGTATTGTCTTCATCATTAGGAGTAATGTGACTGACCCGTAGAACGACCCTGGAGTATGCTGGTTTCTTCACTGGGGGTTGAGGGAACTCAGGAGAACCCAGCTAACCCTCCTTGGAGAGAGTCGTCCTGCTTTGTCTTGAGTCAGGCTTGCTTAAAAGGATGACACAGTAAATGGACAGTAGATTCGAAAGCCATGTGGTTTATCTAACCCATCCAAACCAATGAAAAGATAATGGTCTCTCTACTCCCAGGAGATTTATAATATCTCTTAAAAGCTCATGAAATATAAGAATGCAGCTGAGGCTGGGTTTTCCCCTCCCTATTTCACTCCCTCAAAGACAGCAAGAAACATGGCTAACTCTCCTGACATGAGCCAACTGTTTCTTGTCCTAATTCCCTGCAGGTTTTTTTCTTTCTTCCCTCATTCTGTCTTCTTCATTTTGGATCATCTCCTTCCTGCAGCCCTAGCCTACTGTTACACAATCCCTAGGATTTATTCCCTCTCAGACATAAGATAATAGCCAAGTATCCTGACCAAAGGCCAAATCATCAGACCATCCCTAGTCACTTGTCCATGGCCACCCCTCCACTCAGCTCACAGTGATGAAGGCCCTCAAACCAGGCATCCTCTAAGCCATGTCCACCCATGCTGTCACCTGCCTCTTCTGACTTTGGTCTGCTCAAGCTGCAGCTAGAACGCCAGCAGATGTGAATCTCCATCACAAAGCATGTGTCTATGTTCCATTACCATTAGGAATGGACCATCCTGCATATCTGAATCCCTAAGAAGTGATCACAGAAGCATCCAGTTAGGAAAGGCCCCCTGGGTTAGCTTTCTACTCTCTTTCAATAGTAACTATCTGCTCCAAGAGGCCTGTAGTTTAGAGATTAGTCAGCACATACTCAGGTTTTAGGAGTCTTCCTCGTCTCCTGTGGTCGACTCACAATCTTCAACACTCCACACTGTCGTGGATGTTCTCCTTGGCTCTGGCAACAACCTACCAAGAGCAGAAAGGCTACACTCCTCGTTTCTAATATCTTCAATAATGGAAGACATCAGTGACCAGAGCTAGGATGAAGAACAAGACTGACATCTCTCCTGCTGAATTCCAAGTTGAAATCCTATCTTTCTATTTAAAAAAAAAAAATGGGAATCTGGATGAATGTGAACTACCTGGTTTTCCCCTTACATGCCTCTCTCTATACCCAGGTTCAAAGTTTCTGTCACGTTTTCTCTTTAGAGTCTTGGTGCCACCACAGCCAGTCCTGTGTCCATCAATGCTGCACTGAAATTGCTCTTATTTTACTAAATCCTAAATATCTCCCATTTGCAGAATATATGGACACTTCGATCAGAGTACTTTTGACCACCCAGACATCTCTACTTTAGAACATTTTCTCCTTCTTAAAAACCCTCTTTTCTTTGTAGCTTATATGACACCACACATTCATGGTTCCTTCTGGTCCCAACCTCTCTCTCTCTCTCTCTCTCTCTCTCTCTCTCTCTCTCTCTCTCTCTCTCTCTCTCTGTGTGTGTGTGTGTGTGTGTGTATGTGTGTGCATGTGTTGGGCTGCACACTCCCATGTCCCTGCTTGTAGACACCAGAGGACAATATCAGGTTTCCTGTTCTATCATTCTCCCCCTCATTCCTGAGTCAGGGCTTCTCACTGAACCTCAAGCTAAGCTGGCAGCCAGCAAGACCCAGCAGGACTCCCATCCCAGCAGTCCACTCCCACACGTGGACATGTCCATCTTTTTATGTGGGTGCTGGGTCCCACCTCACATCTTCACTTTTACCAGCAAATGCTCTCATCTACCAGGCCATCTTTCTAGTCCCTTCATGGCCAAATCCTTACCTTCTACCTAACTTTTAATTTTTTTTAACTTCTAAGACATATCATCGTTGATTCACTCTCTCGCCTTTACATTCATTCTGAAAAAAAAAAAGTCACCCCTCTGCATCCTTTGGGTATCAACTCTGCCCACAGTACAATTCTGGGGCCCCAAAACTGAACAAGTAGGAAATTGTGTTGAATGCTTTTTTTCATTTTCTAGCTGCTGTGACCAAATTCCTGACTAAACAACTTAAGAAAGAACCTTTCCCTTCTGACTTGCAGCTTGAAGGGAGGCGGTCCGGTCTGTCATGGTGGGGAACGCAAGGCAGCAGGAGTGTGATGATACTCATCAGGCTAAGAGCAGACCCAGGACACAGAGAGTGATGCTGGATGCTGGCTCTCCATATTCAGGACCCTCACCTGTGGGATGACACAGCCATGCCCAAGAGTTGGCTGCCTGGGTGGCTCTAAATCTTGTCATGTTGACAATCAAGTTAAGTTCAAGACTCCTCAGAACACACATTTAGACAAGAGGAAGAAAACAAATCTGAGAATCTACAGCAAGCTGATGATACATGAACTTAGGAATAACTGACTTAGGAATAACTGAGTTCATCCACAGACCTTACCGAGGAGACGTATGGCAAAGGGAAGAGTTCAGAGCATTATTTCAGACCGACACATTCCTGCCTTTCCTCCCTCCTGGCTCTTGGGGTTGGTCAGTATCCAGTGTTTACTCTTGGCTAACCCCATATCAGATCTGCCTCTGCCCCTTAGGAATAACTAGTGGAAAACATTGTTCTAATGAAGTCAGTGGAAAGTTCATAGGCTTATCCAAATCTTATCCACACTATTTATAGTCTAAGAAACAGGAATACAGCACTTAAAAGTCACATGGGCTTTTCTGAGTAAACTCCACATTTTGTAATATATATATATATATAGAGAGAGAGAGAGAGAGAGAGAGAGAGAGAGAGAGAGCCCTGAGCCGGACTCCTGGAATCCAGCTGTAGAGAGGGAGGAGTGATGAGCAAAGAGGTCAAGACCATGCTGAGGAAACCCACAGAAACAGCTGACCTGAGCAAGGGGAAGCTCACAGATTCCAGACTGACAGCTGGGGAACCAGCATAGGACTGAACCAGCCCAGCTGAACGTGGGTGTCAGTTAGGAGGCCTGGGCAGTCTATGGGACCTCTGACAGTCAAACCCGTATTTATCACTAGTGCAAAAATGGACTTCAGGAACCCATTCCCCTTTCAGCCTAGATACAGAGGGGAGGGCCTAGGCCCTGCCCCAAATGATGTGACAGATTTTTCTGATCCCCCATGGAATGCCTCGCCCTCACCCTCCCTGGGGAGTGGATGGGGGGTGGGGTGGGGATTGGTGGGGGGCATGGGAGGACAGGAGAGAGAGGGAACTGGGATTGGTATGTAAAATAAGATTGTTTTAATTTAAATAAAAACATATGATTAAAAGAAAGAAAGTACTGATTAAAATATACAAAAAAAAGAAAAAGGCTTCAGATCCTTCTAGAACAACACATCACCACAAATGGTACGATATACTATAAACACAATTTATTCAACAAGAATCCTTAATGAATAGACATCAGCTCCATTCCCACAATCTATCTGAAAGAATAAGAAAAAAAAAAAAAAACACTATTTGAAAAATTACTGAGAAAGAACCGAAGCGCTGCTTTTCTCTGTCTTTAGTATTCACAAAAGCAAAGTCCCTGAAGGCATTCTGCCGTGAGCAGAGAGAGGGATGTTAGGAACCACACTTCAACTGCAAGGTCACTCAGACATTGCTGGAGTTTACAGAAAGAGCTCATGGAATCTTCCTCGGAAGCTTTGAAGAAGCAGGGAGACAGTCATTTGCAGGAATTAGTGTAAGATAACTTGAACACATTTCTCTAGCAGCAAGAATTGAACCTCAGGGCTGCTTTTCCATGACACTATTTAGTGGCTGGAAATTGAAGGTGGGAGAAGAAAATGAGAATGAGATTGAAGCCTGTGGTTTTATTATTTAAATCATTTCCTCGTGTTAAATGAACTACTACCTTCACCATTTATGGCATTTAAATATATTCAGGACTCCAGGATATTTGGCATGCCCTTGCCAACTGGGATTTGCTTAACTTCTGACTAATTTGTGCCTAGAGTGAGTCGGAATTAGGCAGAAGGTCTTGGGTTCTGGCTCCAGCATTATTACTTCCAGTCAAGTCAAAGAACCACAAGACTGGGCTACCACAGTAGACTGACGTCTATTGTTCAAGGACACTGTGGCTAGCACAGACACTCTTTGATTCCTGAAAGCAGAATTCAGAGTCACACAGAGAAGGCGCCTCTATGGCGTCGAAGCAGTTACCTTGTCTAACCAAAGTATCTATCCAAACCAAGTAGATTAGTGCATGTCTTTGATCCCAGCACTCACAAGGCCAAGTCAAGCAGATCTCTGTGAGTTCAAGGCCAGTCTGGTCTATACAGAGTGTGCTAGGTCAGCCAGGACTACAAAGGTAGACTTTGTCTCAAAAAAACAAAAACTTTATGTGGGCAACTCTAGATCAAAAGAACAAATGGAGTAGACATATGTAATCACTGAATTCCAAATCACAGGTAAAACAAAAATAAAACTACAAGTAAACATGATTTCTCCATTCCCAAGACATCACTTCAACATTCTAAATTAATAAAGAAAAAGTGCGCACGCGCGCACACACACACACACACACACACACACAGAGAGAGAGAGAGAGAGAGAGAGAGAGAGAGAGAGAGAGAGATATCAGTGAGGGGAAATTGAGTTGAGGATTATCCAGAAGGCAGCCTTTGAGGTGAGGACCATCAAGAGCAAAGTTTGCAGAAACGCACTAGGCTGGGCTCCACAAACATCTTTCTTCTTTAAGAAGAATCTAGAGGGACTGAGAAAACAGTCAGTCAGTGAAGTACTTGATCTCAGTCTCCATATTTAAAAAGCTAGGCATGGCAGGAGTGTGCTTGGAATCCCAGTTCTGGAGAGGTGGTGGCAGGTGAGTCCCCAGGGCTCACTCAACCATCAGCCTCGCCTCACGCTGAGTTCCAAATCAGTTGGCATCTGATGTGACTTCTGACCTCCACACCTACACACTTACACACAGGAGCACACCTATCAGAAGAGTAAAGACAAGGAGGAGGAGGAGAGGAAGGAGAAGGGGGGGAGTAAGGGAGAGACAGAGGAGAATGAGAAGAAAGGGAGGAGGGGGAGAATCAGGGGAAGGAGGAGGGAAAAGAAGCTACCCAGATATAGAATTCCCTCACGGGTTCAGAGAACTGAATTACCTTTAAATCTCCAGTATCCCCAAAACCCTGTAACCAAACAGCAAAGTATTTGTTAACAAGTAACTAAATTGCCAGAATAGAACACAGCTTGTTGGCAATCACTACAAATAACAGCATTTTCAGATTCTCTGGGCACCTGGGCTGTGATGGATGGATCTCAGAATTCTTCTTCTAGAGACAGAGAACTCCTCCAGGGCTCCTCTGGGGAGCTCTGGCCCTAGACAGTAGGGGCTGTCACAAAGGACAAAGCTACTGCAGTTACACTGACTATGGCATAAGGAAAGAGTCAATTTGGCCAAAACATCATGGCCCTTGGTGCTTTCTGTGTGCAAAAATGTTCTAGAATCAAACAAAAGATAACTTTGGTAGGTGGAGAGAGACAGAAGTTGGCAAGTCATCTTTCACGGAGAAGCACGAATGTGATCACACGGGCAGCTTCCCTGGGACGCAGCAAGCAGTGGGTGAGTTGCCCTTGGCAACTGGTGTGCCCCAGGGTGAGTTTTCATTTCCTCTAAGACTCAGGTTTGTTCATTTAAAACGAGAGATGGCTCAGCAATTACTGCTCTATCAGGACCAGAACTTGGATCCAATCGCCCACATCAGGCAGCTCATAGACACCTATGACTCTGCTTCAAGGGACCCCACACCCTCTTCTGGTCTTCACAGGCACTTGCACCCTCTGTATGCACCTATACTAGCATGTGTGTGTGCATGCACACGTGCGTGTGCACACACACGTATGCAACCATGTGCATATACATTTTTGTTTAAATTTTACAGGAGAAAGAAAAGAACAATGAAGAAATACTAGACAGCTATAGGATACCCACTCAATAGGACTGTTGTGAAGATAAAAAGGCTGTGTCAAGCTCTTGATAAAGTCCAGAATTTTAATAAAGGAACAACTCCCATGCACATTCTTTAATATCTTTACTTCAGTAATTGCCAGTACATGACCTCTTAAGGGACACTCAAGTCTGCACCAAAACTCACCCAGAAGTTAGGAGTAGCTTCCTGAAGCAGAATAAATACAATATTCCCAAAACAAAGGAAGCCGTATACCCACAGTCCAGAGAGAGCCCACATCTGTGCTGTGTGTGCCGGGCACCAGCCCTGCTCACAACATCCCATTCATTATATACATTGTCAGATAGTCTATGATTTATCCAACAGCTTCTAAGAAAAGGTGAAAACGTTCATAAAAACCAGCTATCTATGAGTTATGTAAACAATTTATTTCTGTTTAGAATTTAGAATGTCTTTTCTTGGGAGGGGAGTTGATTTCTTTCCTGTCCTACACTAAAATCATTTCCTCTGAAATCACCAAAAGAAAACAAGAAGTCTTATCTAATAAATGTTCTACACTAACGCTATGCAGAGATAAGTTAATATTTATGGTGAGCCCTAACCATGGGCTAGGCTGTTTCAACAAGCCTTTTGTGGCATTCGAAGTCTGCTGCTCACTGGGGAGCTAGCTATGCTGCCAGCACTCCAGTGGACAATGTTGATAGTTTCTGTCTCACGCAGTTCTGACAGAAGTTATGAACAGTGCTTATTTTTCAGGCACTAAAGTTAGGAGTCACTGTGACTGTTAGTTTTAATGGTCAACTCCACACAGCCGAGAATCACCTAGGGAAAACGTCTCAGTGAGGGATGGTCTGAAAAAGGTTGGCCTGTGGGCCTGTCACTGGAGGACTGCCTTGATTATATTAGCATGAGATGACCCAGAAAGAAAGTGGGTGGCGTCATTCCCTTAGTTTTACCCATCCTGAATTATGTAAGAGGAAGAAAGTGAGGTGAGAAGTGAACATGTAAATAGCTGTTTTTAGTTCCTACGTTTCCCTTCTATGGTGGCGTGTAACCCGGGATTGCACGACAACAGAAACGCATCACCGCTGTGCTACCATGCGCTGGGGTGGATTACAACAGAAAGGAACGGAGTTCAGTAACTGATTGAGACTTCCTGGAATTCACACAATGGGATTGATATTTGGCACTCCAACAAACTTCTTGTTCCAAATGAGTCCAAATATTAAATGAATTGATGAGAAATAAGATTCATAAGATTATTCCCAGGACATACAACTACCTATGGATACCAGTTTGCATCTTTCTCAAGACTTGGATAATGACTAGGGAAATGCAAATATGGACACAATTGTAAAAGGTCACTCTTGCATTCACCCACTGAGAAATCCCCCTAGTTGTATTTTCCTTGACTTGGATGTTGTTCTTTAGGTTTTATTAGAGATGGACACCCGCTCTGTCTTGGGCGAGTAACCCTAACTGCAAAGAAAAGATACTCAACTTGATATGTACTTCTTTCCACAACTTGATGAATTAAAAGAATTGTCAAAGCTTTTGGGTCTGCATTACTGCCTCAGCATCTAGTCAATGGAAGAGTGTTTGTCACACAGTCATGTTCTCAGCCGTCAGTAAAACTGTCTAGGATCAACCAGACGCCTTTGTCTTTATAATGTGCACCTTTTTTTGTATCTGCCCAGTTTCTTTACAGCCTTATAATGTCATAAGCTAAATAATGGTAAGAATACACACACACACACACACACACACACACACACACACACACACACAAACACACACACACGAACACGCACGCACACTGACTAAACATCTGGGGCATGAAGACATTATCTTAATAAAGGCACTTGCATGTTTCTCACAGGAGTAGCAATGCCTGATGAATTTTAAACATAAGCAAAAGTCCACCTGCCTTTAGTATTAAAAATCACATTATTACACACATATTTTTTGTCTTACCAAAATGCTTCTCGAAGTTTTTCTGCCTAGCAAAGGATTCGAGCCGAATTCTCCAAACTGGTTTTTCTCCACAATAGCACAGCGATGTGTCCTCCTGCAAGGAGCAACTGTCACTTTCACAGCCACATCCACCTTCGCAGAACAAAAGTGACAAGCAAAGGTCCTTGCATTCCCTAGACCTTCTCCAAACTGCTATCCAACAAGAAGCAATGCCTCCTGCCAACTGAAGACACCTCGCATTCCCAAAATAACTCACCAGCAAACTAGCAATCAGTTACCTGTCCTGAGGCCCAGAAAAGGGAAACTGCACACATGGACAGAAAGAAAGATGGGTATTGCTGAGTCGTGAACAATAAACAAAGCTACAGCCCCTTCCTCTCTGACAATTAATATTATTCTGATTATATGTGGAGTTATTGCTTCAAGGTATGGGAGATTTGAAATTAGGTTTAGCTGGGTGTGGTGGTTCTCGCCTTTAACTCCTGCACTAGAGGGTCATGGCAGGTAGATCTCTGTGGGTTCAAGGTCAACCTGGTCTATGGCAGTTCCAGGCCACCCAAGGCTACACAGCCAGACTCTGTCCCAAAAGAAAAGTATTAGGTTTGCAAAAACAGCTGCAGATCAACTTTTCCGTTCCCACGATGCCTTTCTCCGAGGCGCCTTTGTCACTCTTTATGTAAGACTCCCTTCCCAGGTGTTTCTCTCGCAGAGTGGGCAGGGTTGCTGCCTGCAGCATCTCTAAAGATGCCTTCGGTCTTCCAGTGCCCCACCCCTCTTTCCCAAATGTGTCTCCATGGTGATAACTGGGCCCTCAGCAGCTTCACCCATGAGATTTACAGCTCTGTGGAAAATGGGAACAGGCATTAGTTCTCTCTGCATGGACTGGCTACCACAAAGTCTGTGAATCGTGCTTTCATATGAACTCCAGATAGAAAGATGAATTGCCCTTGTATGTGATCTTTGGCCCATGGCTCTAGAAGTTTCCTCAATGTACTTTGGTAAGATGTTCTCAGCAGGAATTCTCTTTTCTTGTGAATTTTCCGCTAACAGTCCTCATTGGCAACAGTGTCTTTTCTCTTTAATGAGTGCTGGCAAATCCCACAAAGATGAAACTTCCCCTCTGTAAGTTTTGAAAACATGTCAGGACCATTACCTAAGCTCAGACTTTTCTTTACCCGTAAATAAAACATTTGGGTGACTTCTGGCTTTTAAAAAACCATGTATTTATTGCTTGTGGTACCATTATTTCCTCTGAAATACAAGCAAGTAGCACAGTCCTTTATATATGTGGAAAGTAGAAAAGTCAATTTTACTGTTATTATTTTTCTTAAAGAACAAAAATTGACGGTTGGCAAGATGGCTGCCAAACCTGCTGACCTGAGTTCAATTCCTGGGAGCCACACAGTAAAAGGAGAGAGCTGACTCCTGCAAGTTGACATCTGACCTACACATATACACACACCATGGCATGTGTGCTCCTTCACACACATTCTCAGATAAACAACAAAAGGAAATTTTAAAACGGTAAGTAATAAATACATAGAATCTAAATTAATCTCGGCATCCAGTAGTATGCCTTCCAACTTTGTTGCATTTCTGTATTAACGTTCAAAATCAGCTCATTGATTTAGGAACCACACACATAAGAGAATGTGAGAACTTGACTGCACAGATCCTTGTGGGTAGAAGTCGTGTATTCGATGTAGGGTCTTCTCAGCCACGGACTCGGGAAAGCTTCCTCCACATAAACCTTTCATTTTTCTCTGAACCATTCCATAGTTCTCAGAATCGACTCTACGTTTCTGTCACGTTAGACAAACCCCGGGAGTATGGGGGGCAGGGGCTACATTTCCTTCAAAGGCACACAGCAGCCACCCTTAGCAAACACAGATCCACATCCAGTCTGGGCCACAGGACCGCTGACCACCACTCCTTCCACTGGGAACTCACCCTTCAGCTTTCCACCCAACAGCCTGCGAGTCTGCTGTGATAAGCCAACTCCTGTTACTCATTCTGGGACACACAGTAAAACCAGGGGGAAACCTGAATAAAATCTCCGTATTGAACTCACTGTGCAAGCTTTCGGTTTACTTGCTTTTAGTTCACTTTAAGAGTCACTAATTTGGGGACACAGGGTAAAGGCTGTGTGAGTCTCATAACCCAGACTTAGTCCCCAGAACACACATAAAAAACTGGAACCCACATGAAAAGGCAGATTGGTGGGGCAGGTTCCCAGCACACTACATCGAGGTGAGACATAGAGGCAGGAGAACAGACTAGCTAGCCTGCCTGGAGTACATATTGCAGCATCAGAAATGAGAGGCAGCCAAAAGAAGGGGTAAGGTGAGTTCTGAGACACAGTGGAGAGAGAGAGAGAGAGAGAGAGAGAGAGAGAGAGAGAGAGAGAGAGAGAGAGAGAGAGAGAGAGAATAAAATAAAAGGCTTATATTACTGGTCTCATACCGACTCTGGCTAGGAGTAACATTTGCAGTGTACGAGTTATACCTGAGACTACTTTTGCTGAGACTACCTACTGTTCATTTAAGTATGAGGCAGTATCCAGTGGACAACATTGGAGGACTCCAAACTCCACCCTCTAATGATGTTAATGGCATCATTTTAAGCATGTGTCCCCTGATGAACTATGAAGATTCCCCTCACATGCACACACCACAAGAACCCTACTCCTTGTCCCCCCCAAAGGTGACCCAAAGCATTGTGCTTTTTCCTCCCATAAGCAGATTTAAGCCCAATGCTCTGGGAAGTGAACTTCAAGAATGGCTCTCCTGCCCAGACCACCTCTTGACTGCCAGGCGAATGAATGCTGCTCTACAAAACTCACTATTTCAGTGATGGACACAAGATCCACTGGGCAGAGCTGGCCTTACGTGGTATCAGCACCACATTTATTGGATTTTAATTTGGATTTTTATATTGACTTTTTGTAGGTTTTTTTGTTTTGTGAGTCAAAATTTTACTCTGGAGTCCAGGCTGGCCTTGCATCAACTATGTAGCCTAGACTGGCCTCAAATTCATGGTCCTCCTGCCTTTGACTCCCAAATGCTGGTGTTGTGGGCATGTATCACCATGCCCAGGCCCTCTGTGACCTATATAATATAGTTAGCGGTTTCTTGTTTGCTTGGTTTTTCTGTGAAGCTTTCTAAATATGTGTCTGTTGAATGGAGACTTTGATAGAAAAGCCCGCATGTTCTTGTCAATCAAAAGCTCAAGGAAAACCAATGTTGGGAGAAAGAAAAGTAGAAAGATTTTATCATTCAAGAATAGAGCTCATTTTAGACATACTTAGAAGTATGACCAGAGTCACACCAGCCCCTGCTCATTGTCCTTTGCATGGAGCCTTTGGGACACTTGCAGGTAAGGGAATTTTGATTTTATTCCCTTTGAGTCCATCTTTTTCTTTTACTAAAACTCATTAAGGAAGAACTGTATTTGTGGCAACTGAAATTTTTCTTTTTTGTTGTGAATAGCTTTCTTGTAGAGGTTATGTTAAAGCTCACAAATTTTTATCAGGCAATACTTTCTTCAGAAAGATAAAGATTCTATTTTGGGTACCACTGAACCCCAGCTGAAGAAATTTTTTTACAGAAGCATTATGTATTCTATCCAATTATGATATAACTCAAAACCTACCTTAAAATTTTATGCACATTAATGAGATCAAATAATCTGAATTTCTTCCAAATAGGCATAGAAAAATAACCAAAGTTATTTCTTACTGGTCCTTTAATTTGACTCTTCTTATTTTAAAAAGAAAATACAAGGAATTGAAACCCGGTCCTCTGCAAGAGCAACCAGTGTTCTTAACTGCTGAGCCACTTTTCCATGTGTTTCCTCTTTGACCCTTCAATTCTACTAATTAAATAGTTTCTAACACATCAAAATACACAAAAAATATTTTTGAGACATGGTCTGGCCTCAGACTTTCGGTTTGGTTGCCTCAGCTTCCTCAGTGCTAAAACGACAGGTCTCACTACCAAACCTGACTCCAAAAATACCTTTATAGCCAAGTGTGTTTACTACAGCCTTTAGTAGTATAGAAACTTATGACCCGAATAATGAGGAAATGGTTAAGAAAATTTTGATTTAGCCACATGATAAAATAGCCTGTAAATATTGGGAATATACAGGTACATTTTAAAGAATTTTATAAAAATAAGAGCTTATGTTGTAAGTGAAGAAAAGGGAATAATACTGTTTACATACTGTGAGTTAAGAAAATCAAAAAATAATTAAAAAGGCTTCACAACAATTTTCCACAAAGGGTCAATTTAACCTCTTTTAATTTTCCCAATTCCCTAGTACATTTTATGTTCCTAGTGATGAAATTAATCAAATAGTTCTGGGAAAGGCTGAATATGGTGTTATGATAATATTCTCTAATTGTGAAAAATGGAAGCACATTTGCAACCCCTGAAAAGAGGGGTTGGAACAAGGTGCCACACCAGTCAAAGACTCCAGGGAAGTATATGCTGTTTGGCGGTTGGAGATTAGGAGGGTGTCCAGGTCTGCTGTCTGTTGCTGTGATAAACATCATGGCCAAAAGCAACCTGGGGAGGAATTTGTTTATTTCACTCCATCACGGAGTGAAGTTGAGGCAGGAACTTAAGGCACAATCTTGAAGCAGAAACCATGGAAGAATGCTGCTTACTGGTTTGCTCACTGTCTCACCCTCAGCTGGCTTTCTTACACAGCCCCACACACCCGCCTAGGGACGGTTCTGCCCACAGTGAGCCAGGCCCTTCTACTTCAATTATCAATTAATAAAATGTTCATTGACCAATCTAATCTGTGCAATTCTTCAGCTGAGGTTCTCTCTTCCCAAGTGACCCTGGATTCCATCAGCTCGATAGTTGAAGCTGACCTTGACAGAGGAGAATATTTGTTGCTTTGTTTTTAGCACTGGGGTAATAAATTGAGTTGGCCCCATAAATTACTGGAGTCTATAACACAGAAAAGCTACAACGTATAATCTGAAAGACAAATAATATATATATATATATATATATATATAATATATATATATATATATGGGCAAATATCCACACAGCACACATTGGAGTCAGGAAAGAGAATGCTGCCAGCCCCATGGAAACTCAGACCAGATTTTTTTTTTTTTTTAAGATTTTTCAGGGAATTGCCTGACCCTTCACCCCAAGCCAGGAAACCAGCCCTTTAAAAAGAAGCAATGCCCCCTGCTGTTGGGAACACTGTGGCAAGAAGCTGGCCAAGAGATCTGTTCAAGAAATTACTTTCTGGGAATTTATCAGGGCAAAGAAAATACAACTGTGGAGTGGGGCTATTTCCCTTGAACCAAATATTTGGAATGGTGTGGGAGAAGGAACTGTATGGGAAATTTTCATCACTAAAAATGCCTCTGGGAAAATGAGTAAGAATCAACAGAAAGAAGTGGGAGTTTTTATTCCCTGGGGAAATGAAGTAAGAATGTCCTGATCAGAAATGCTCGTGCTCTCGTCAGAGAAACTGCAGCGCATGTTGCATCTGCAAAGAAACGACAAGTTTGCCTCTACCAATCTACTGTCTGTGACTGTAACAAAATACCTGAGACTGGCAACGTATAAAGAAAGGACAGTTATTTAGCCCGTAGTTAAAAGGAGGTTCAAGGACATGGCTGACATCAACTCTGCTCTGTCGAGATGCTCATAAAAGATGACATCTCACAGAAAGCCTGTGAGAGAGACCTCCTGTTGAGTGGGAGTCAGAGTGGGGGAAGAGTTAGGTTTGTTTTCCTTATAACAATTACCATAATCCCTCTCAAGGATCAAATTCCCTCCTTGGCCTCGTACAGAAGTCTGCCTGGTTGGCTGGTTGGTTGGTTGGTTGCTTAGTTTTTTTTATTTGGTTGGTCATTTGCTTGCTTGCTTTAGACAGGCTCCCACCATTTGATCTGGCTGGCCTGGAACTTATTCTGTAGATTAGGCTGGTCTCAGCTGACAGAGATCTGCCTGCCTCTGCCTTCTGAATACTGGGATCAAAGACATGAGGCTACCATGCCAGGTTTCAGATTCCACATCCTGTCACACAAGGAGGAGTTAGCTTTAACGTCTGCCACTTGAGAGGGTACAGATGTCACCTTCATGGGGCCAGCCAATACAGCACCCTAGTCCCCACCAACATGGAGCAGGTCACAGACAAAGAGATAAAAGACTGGAGGCTCACTGGGCATAGTGAGCCTATCACTCAGCAGTGACATGCTGGAGGCAGAAGAAAGACCAGTCTTGAATCAAGTCTCATCTTTTTAAGAAAATTTTGGCTCTCATAATGACTTGACATTTTATTGTTGGGGTTTACATATTTTGAGTTACTTAAGATTGTAGAGAAACTGCGGGGCGTTGGTGGCGCACGCCTTTAATCCCAGCGCTTGGGAGGCAGAGGCAGGCCTGGTCTCCAGAGTGAGTGCCAGGATAGGCTCCAAAGCTACACAGAGAAACCCTGTCTCGGAAAAAAAAAATAGCAAAAAGATTGTAGAGAAACTAATTCAATTGCACATATTGTCAGGGACAAATGAGAAGCCAGCTCTACTGAAATACTGAGAGAAGAGTGAATTAAAAAAGTTACTTTTTCACTACATCATCCCCTCCTGTGGTGGTTAATACTTGGGATGTGGCATTATTCTTACTGGCATGATGGATGAAGAGCCATGGCAGTGGGGTTTACGCTTCAAGGGCTACCACAAGTACAGCCTACAGTTCATATGAGAAGCTCTGCTTGGTCACTCTGGAATTTTTATGATATTGTTTTAAAAGCAGTATGACCTATATGAACACAGTAAGTCATGAAAGCATCCACAGGGTTCCATGTCACTTGCCTGAACAAGAAGCAGTGTACACCACCTGCATGGTGTATCTTGATTGTCAGCGTCATAGGATCTAGCATTAGCAAAAGGATAAGCAAGCCCCTGGCCTGAGTGCAAGAGATTGTCTAAATTAGACAGAGGAGGGAAGGGCAAACCTAAAAGTGGGCAGTGACATCAATGGGCTGGGATCCTACGCTGAATAAAGAAGAGGAGATTCCTCTCTCCATGTCCTGACTGACACAATATGACCAGCTGCCTCATGCTGTGTCCTGACTAAAACAATGTTACCTCCTGCCTCATGCTGCTTCCTGACTGACACAATGTTACCTCCTGCCTCATATGCTGTATCCTGACTGACACAAATGACCAGCTGTCTAATGCTCTGTCCTGACTGACACAATGTGACCAGCTGTCTCAGGCTCTGTCCTGACTGACACCATGTGACTGGCTACCTTATGCTCCTGCAGCCATGACTTCCCACCTTGATAGAAGGTATCCTTTAAGTTTGTACCAAAATAAACCCTTCCTTCATAAGTTTTTATCAGATATATATGTCACAGCAATGAGAAATGTAACTGATGGGCCACACATATAAAAACAATGAGGAGGGACACCAGTAAACCAGGTTTCCATGTCACTGCATAGTTCCAGAGCCCTGGCACCTGCTCTCTGGTGTGATGCCCTATCAAATTTTTCCACAAGCCTCGAGGCAGCATGACACACACACACACACACACACACACACACACACACACACACACACACAAAAGCCCATCTGAGCAAGCGTCCTTCCTGGGCTCTGACATTGCTCACACTGTCATGGTGACTCTTGAGCACTGCACCACATCAAAGAAAGCAGGATGGTTAACATAAATGAAGAATCCCACAAGAATAATCAAAAAGGTAAGTTGCTTCCTTTGTTTACAGCTGGCAACAGACAATCGGAAACTCAGTGATTATAAAAGAATGGGAAATATCAAATACCAGACATAGGCTATCCATTAGCACCCCTCCCCATGGGCAGAAGAGATCAAAATAGGTTCTGAAATGTCAAGCTGGGGTGTGGCTTGTGGTTACTAAAACATTGTATTCATAAAGTGAATAAATGGGGGGCTGGAAACCACTGGCTACTCTAAACCTTTGTGTGCTGGATGACTAATTAAAATTTAATTTCCATAGCTGTAAATCAAGCTCACTTCTACCCTAATATGTGTGGCCATGTTAAGGGTTTTAAAGATGAATTGAAATATTACAGATATTACAAATTCCTAAGAGTTCAGAGGTCATTTTCTTCCCTCTCCCAGTTTTCTACACTGGGAAATGATCTAAAGTCACCTAATTAACTAGCTAAGGCAATAAGTCTAGAAATCCAACCAAGAGGCTTGAGAGATAACAAGAGTTAAGAGTGTGTACTGCTCTTGCAGAGAACCCACAGGTGGTTCCCAGTACCCACAGTGGGTGGCTCCCAACCTCCTGAAACTCCAACTCCAGGTGATATAATGCCCTGTTCTGACCTCTGCAAGCGCTGCAACTCACATGTACACACACACACACATACATATAATTTAAAATGAGGGAAAAAGAATAATCCAAACAATATCCTTTGCATTGTGGTAAAGAATTTTCACCTAGGTTCTATATGGCATTTGGGTGCTTCATAAACAGTGTAGGCATTTGCTCTGTGGACCTGTAATGGTGGCTGCACCCCTTTGGGTGTGGTTTCAGGCAGACAGAAGCAGAAAGAGGAAAGCACAAAATGTAAGGCATAGTCTCGCTTGTGCAGGTCTTTCTGGTGGGTCAGTGAATCTGGAAGGAAGGGCAGGTTCCTCCCAAGGTTCTTTGTATTTTTCTGTGTAATTGCTCCCCAATAAACACCCATTTATTATTTATCTTGGGTCTAGTGATATAATCACAACCTCGCCTTCAAAACAGTTTTAAAAACCCCTGGGGTTAATAAGATTTTTAGAATTTTCCTAATCAATTCCAGACTGTGCTATTCCTTCCCCACTTCAAACTAAGCAAGTATTGGGTGATTGTTCCTGATGACAGGGGATACAGAGACACAATCAAAAGAGTGAAGACAATGACATTCCAGGCTGACTCCATTCTGAGTGTTGCCCCTGGGACTGGTAAACTTGAGGCTAGCATCCAGCCCAGGAATGGGCACACACAAGCATGCCTTCTGGCTTATACACTGGATGTTAAACAACTGATGGTTGTTCACAAATTGGATTCCACTGATCTGCCCTCCAGTCAGAAGAGACACAAAGAAATTATTAAGGAAGTAATTATCCACAGTAAGAAAGCCGAATGCAACTGTAAAACAGTAGCAGCTGGGCCAACTTCTGATTGCAATGGCAGTGGTCATGCCAAAGCCAGGTGCTAACGTGCCTTGGTTTATGGGAAGTCACTCACAAAGTGGAAGGCTAGAATTCTCCTGCCTGAAGCTCTGGTTTGCTTTCTACCTCCAACTTGTTCATTTGACATAGTTGCTCCTGTCCCTCTCTGCTGGTTGGTTCCTATTTTCACCTTGACACAGCCTGGAGTCATCAGGCGTGACAGCAATCCTGGTTGTCAACTCTACCACATCTGGAATCAACTAAACCTAAGCAGCTGGGCACATCTGTGAGGGATTTCTTAACTGGATAGTTTGAGATGGGAAGACCCCTCCCCCAAATCTGGGTCACACCTTCTGGGTGGCAGCCCACATAAAAAGGTGTAGAAAAAGGACATGTTTGCTTTCTTTCTGCCTTCTTGCCCTCTCTCTCACTTGGCAAGTTCATCTGTCCAGTTCCTGAGGCATTCCTTCATTGGCATTAGAGACCACTTCCTCAGCATTCCAACACAGACTGAAGATCAGAAGCTCTCTAGGAATTCTCCAGGGCACCAGCACCAGACTGGGACAGCTGAGACAGCCATTTCCATGCACTGACCATCACCAGATTCTCAACAGATGATTGCCATGGGAAGGTACAGTGCAGCCCACTGTGAGGGGCACCAATCCCTAGGCATGTGGTCCGGGCTACATAAGAAAGGTATCTTCAAGCCAATAAGCGTCTTTCTTCCACAGTTTTTGCTTCAGTTCTTACCCTGACTGACTGCCCTCAATGATGGATTATCACCTGGGACCCCTTTCTCTACCATAATTGGCTTTTGGTCACAGTGTTTTGTTACAGCATCAGAAAGGCAAACTAGAACACCCTTCAAGATGCCTAGAAAACCAACAGCATTAGTAGTGTCCACGTAGGACAAAGAGAGCCTGATGCTCCAAATTCTGACCTGGCAGCCACCTTTGCTTCAGTCAACAATAAAGTGAAGTCTGTGGAATGGCACCATGGTGCTCTGGTGGGAACCTTCTCAGGGACAATGTAGCCCTGGATGTAAAAAACATGTATGTCAAAGATTCCACCATAGCAACATGGTGACAGTAAAAATGACCCACAGCAGGCAAGCAGGTGGCTTCAGTGCTCATGTCATCAAGCAGAACCATCCAAGCCAATCAGCACCAGCTCTGCTCCTGCCCTGCATTGTCACACAGCTCACAGCATAGCAAGGAGGCTGACCTGAAAACACAGACTGACCACCGCACAGTGAGAGTGGGACAATGACCCTGAAGTCTCAGACATGACACTGATGTGGCCGAAATGATTTCTGGAAGCGCCATGTGTGGCACATGGGGAACTGTCATCCTCTGGATCTTTGTGTTCCTCGGGATGCAAGAGATATGTGCTGTAGGTACCATCGAAGGACACACAAAGGATGCTGCAGCCACAAAGTCACTAAGCTGCCCAGAAAGCTCAGAAAGGGACCCTCGTGACAGCAGTAAAGGCAGGGACACTGATGTGTCTCTCTTTGACTGTCATATACCTGAAACAATGATCCCCATAGAACTGGAATATCCCCAGGAATCTCACACTAGAAAGGGGACAGTTGGACCTTCATAATGGCCAGAGAAGGAGTTAGTCTCCCAGGACACTGATCTTGCTGGCATGGCCTGTCTAGAGCTAGCACAGTCCCACCCTACCAGTGAAGGCCTCTTCTCCTTCCACCTGAGACGTCACCTGGAGAGAATGTCACTCCAGAAACCTGAATAACCTTTACACTAATAGAGAAGTGGGCAGCCAGTGTTGCCCCCACCAACCTGCTATGGCTCCTCCTAGAGGACTGGCTTTGTTGAGGGCTGCACTGTAAGCTTGTGAACTTAGACATTCAGGTAAATACACTGAAAATCCCAGTGGACATTCTGAGAGAAGGACTCAGGTTATGAAAGGTGCTCACAAAATCTCAAAATAGAAAGACACATAACCCAAACTTTTGCCCTAAATAGGAACTATCTTGGTCAGCAGTCTATTGCTGCGAAGAGGCGCCGTGACCAAGGCAACTCTTGTAAAGAAAGCATTTAATTGGGGCTGGCTTACAGTTTTAGAGGTTTAATCCATTATTGTCATGGCAGAGAGCATGGCAACACAGACACACTGCTGGAGAAGTAGCTGATCTACTTCTGATTCCAGATCTGCAGGCAGTAGGAAGAGAGAGACTTTGGGCCTAGCTTGGGTTTTTGAAACTTCAAAGCCCACGCCCAGTGATAACTTTCTTGAACAAGACCACACCTATTCCAAAAGGCCATACTTCCTAACCCTCTTCAAGTCGTACCATTCCCTTGTGACTAAGCATTCAAATATATGAGCCCATGGGGGCCATTCTCATTCAAACACTCTCCAAAAGAACACTAGCAACAAGCTGTCTGTATCTTCAAGTCGCAGTTAGTTAATATAATCCAGATGATAAATTGGTTGAAAGTTATTTACTGATGGGGAAGGAAAACTTAATGGAAGCCAGAGGACAACTTGCAAGAGGCTCTTTCTCTCTCTCTCTCTCTCTCTCTCTCTCTCTCTCTCTCTCTCTCTCCCTTCCTCCCTCTCTCTCTCTCTCCCTACCTCCCCCCCTCTTCTCTCTCTCTCCCTATCTCTCTCTCTCTCTCTCTCTTCTCTCTCTCTCTCTCCCTACCTCCCCCTCTCTCTCTGTCCCTCTTTCTCTACCATGTGGGTCCCAGGGATGGAACTCGGGTCATCAGGTGTGACAGAATGTACCTTTACTCACTGAGCCAGCTCACCAAACCTTACAGTGTCCCTTTCTTCCTCACAATAGAGTGCCATCATGAATGGGCCACTTGAGACTTGCTATCTGCTGCTGTGTGCCATCTCTCCTCCAGAACCTAGGATGGAAGAGCAGACTCTATCTAGCTCACAAAGTGGTAGCGCCGTTAAGAGAAGAAAGGAAGAAAACACACTAAGTGGCTTTTCTACTTACACAGCATTGGCATATACAAGTCACACAGCCGAACCCAAAGCTGAACCCAAATCCAGCGAAGATGGAGAAGTCCAATCCACATGATACAAGACGGAGATTGTTGATAATAATGTCAAAAGTACATAGCCGATGTAGGCTTTGCATAATCTCCTTCTGCCTTGTACTCACCCCAAATCCACCTCCCTGTACCTCCGCTCCTTCCCAGAGGTGTCATCTCATTTGACACCTGAAATAACTGAGATTCCTTCCCTTCAGTGAGCCCATTCAGTTAGCTCTCCCTGAGCTCCTGAGACAAAAAAGATGGCAACAAAGAACGGCCTCACCTTCAAGCATCCAGTGAGGGAAACTGACTTCATGAACATGTTTCCTATGATAAAACTGCCGCAAAGTACCCTAGAAACAGACAAGCTTGAGAGGATCTTAGTCAGCGCTGCTTTTGCAAGCCAAGCTCGCTCACGGCTTTTGACTCCTATGCATAAGCCATGATTTCTAGACCCCTTCAATCTGTCTTAGTTTGTACACAAGACAAAAGGCAGAGGCTATGGCTTGAGTATTGAATGCCTCCCTCACCCAAATTCCCACATGTGAAGAAGCTTGATTCCAGAATGCTCCTGGGAAGTGGGGACCCTTTACAAGTGAGAGTCTTATGAAAGACCCTTGTGTCACCGGGGCATACCATTGAAGGGGACGGTAGAATCCTGGCTCTTCCTTTTCTGCTTCCAAAACACCAGTCAACCCTTCACCCCACCCACACCGCACTCACCATTGCCACCCAGGCCTCAGCCATGGACATAAAGGCAATGGGTCCACCAATCATGGACTGCCCCTCTAAAACTGTGAGCCAAAAGTGAAACCTTTCCTCTTTACAAGGTGGTTCTCTCC
This sequence comes from Cricetulus griseus, assembly GCF_003668045.3. NCBI lineage: Eukaryota > Metazoa > Chordata > Mammalia > Rodentia > Cricetidae > Cricetulus > Cricetulus griseus. The sequence continues at coordinate 8,346,778 of NC_048601.1, forward strand.
GGCATTTTATTACAGTGATGGAAAGATGGCCAAAGCAACATGCTGACTTTGTTTTTCTTATTCCCTAAAGTACACCATTCATCCCTGCTAGATTACCAGAAGCCAAAATGATGTCTTTTTGACTTGCATGAATATTTGGCCACATCAACCATCATCTTATATTAGTTTCATGTGTGATTTAATGTTTCAATCTAGTATGGTAATCTCAGATGTTAGGGACTGTGTGTATAATGCCTCCTTGTTTCCACGGTCAACAGGCCCTGGGCCACCTTCTCAACCAAGTCACTAATAAAAACTGTGATGACAGACAATATGAGCACCAGAAGCCTGTCCATAACTGCCGGGGCCCAAAAATGTCAATTATGATATTTCAGAAGCAAACCTCAGCTCAATCCCAGGAGCTTGAATCTCCCATTGTCTTTCAGATGCTGGCTGGTTACCTCCAGATGCCTGGCCTTGTTGGGGAATGGTTCATAGTTTGTGTAACAATGGACCAAGACCCCTGGGTGGACCCACACCCATCAAGGGGGCCAGTGGAAAACTGCCTGGAAACTAGTAAGCAACTAGCAATACATGCCTGCTAGAAGGCAAGGGAGCTTGTATACGTTGCCTAGGGACTGGTGAGAGGCTGGTGAGGATGCGCAGTTCTAAGACTACCTGTAGGATTAAAGGAAATATTTGATATCAGCTTTATACATGATAATAGAGGTCTTCTGATATCACCTGTTGGAAAGCTATTTAAGAGGATGCTTGAATAAACCATGAACTTCAGTCTCCAGCAAGGACCGAGAGCCCTCCTGAGATGACAAGATGTGTCTGTCTGTCTTGTCCTTAATGCTGCAGGGTACTAGGAGTCTCCCGATCCACACTCTCCCACTCAGGGATGGACCCAGGGCTCTATCAGTCTCATGCTATGGAGGCTATCTATTCCAGACTGGCTGTCGATAGGGCTGCATTCGGAGCCAGCCCAACAGTCCCAACTTGAATGCTGAACCATCTCATCATTGCTTGACAAAATCTCTTTTGCTATCCAGAGAAGAATTTGTGGTGGCATAGTTTAGGCAATAATTTAGATCACATAGTAAAAACACAACAAGATTACCTCCTAGGTCAGTTACTACTATGTGATATATATATATATATATATATATATATATATATATATATATATTATTTTCATGTGCATTGGTGTTTTGCCCGCATGTGTTTCCGTGTGAGTGTGTTCGATCCTGGAGTTACAGACAGTTGTTAGCTGTCATGTGGATGCTGGGGACTGAACCCAGGTTCTTTGGAAGAGCAGTGTTCTTAACCACTGAGCCACCTCTCCAAACTAAGATAGTCCAGCATTTAAAGGCACTGACTGCCAAGCCTGATGACCAGAGCTCAATCCCCAGGTCTCACACCACGGAAGGAACAATTGATTTCTTTAAGTTGACTTCTGACACTGCACACCCATGAGGTGTGGTTCATAACCATCATAACCCCAGTGCCAGAAGATCTAACAGGCAGGCGTGCACATGGTATACCCGCATGCATGTAGCAAAACACCCACGTACATAAAGTAAAACAAAAAAGTCTAGAAATAGTTTTAAAGAAACAAAACCAAAGTGCTTTCCAAGCAGAGCTACACCCTGCTGGACAAATAGCAGGGATGTGTCAAAATACAAGACTTCAAAACCTAACAATCATGAATGCTGTGCCCCTGCCAGGACTACCTCATGCCGGGACCCGGAACCAGTCCTTGCTGTGTCTGTTGTCATCTGTTCAGTGTGCTGGTTTCTTTTTAAGAGGGGTAAGGAGAACTTGGGGCTTCTTTATTCAGTCCATCCCACCCATCTCCCAATTTCTTTTTCTTTCTTGGTCTCTTTCTTTAAATTGTCTGCATTCATTTTTTTATAATTTCCTATGCCACGTATTCTATGCATTTCATGTCCAACAATGGAGGCATAGATTATGAAAAAAAAAAAAACTTTTTGAGAGTACTGTCTTCATTTGTTTCCTATTCCTATGATGAAGACCATGGCCCAAAAGCAAGTCGGGGAGCAAAGGGGTTTTTCACCTCACAGCTTATAGTCCATCAGGAAGGGAAGCCAGGGAAAGAACTCAAGGAGCCGGGACAGGAACTGGGCGGCAGGAACTGAAGCAGAGGCCAGGGAGAATCACTGAGTGTTGTTTCTCCCTGGGGCTTCTCAGAGACCAGGACCACCTGCCTAGAGGCAGCACCACCCGCAGTGGGCCAGCCCCTCCCGCAGCAATCGTAAGTCAAGAAAACTCCCACAAGCTTGTCTTGCAGGCCAATCTGCTGGAAGTACATTCTCAACTGCGGTTTCCTCTTCCATGCGGTCCTAGCTGGTGTCAATTAACAAAGCAGCACATCAATAGTATCTGTGGCTCCTCTCCGCCGGCTCCAAAAAATAATAACCTACTTCTTATTCCCAAGGGCGTGCCTGTTCTAGTTGTCACACACAGACATCTGGTCTGTGGTCCTTTATGATCGGCAGCTTACATTCAGCTTGTTATTTTCTTTTTTGTTTGTTTGTTTTTTGTTTGGTTTTTCGAGACAGCGTTTCTCTGTGGCTTTAGAGGCCGTCCTGGAACTAGCTCTTGTAGACCAGTCTGGCCTCGAACTCACAGAGATCTGCCTTCCTCTGCCTCCCGAGTGCTGGGATTAAAGGCGTGCGCCACCACCGCCCAGCTCAGCTTGTTATTTTCAAGGGTCGTCTGTGGGTGCAGCACGCATCTTTACTTCTTTCTCTTTTTGGTGGAAGGCTATCCTAATGTGTGGCTACACCACATCTTACCACTCCACCGATGAACACTGGAACTGTTACCCTCTTCAGGCTGTGACAGGAAATGCTGCTATATACGTTCAAGTGGAACATAGCGTCTGTTTCTTCGGGCATACACCCAAGGACAGAATTACTGAGGCGCTTGGTAGCTTGTGCTTCGCTGCTGGAGTTGGCCATACCACTTTGTATTCTTATCAGGGTTTGGGTTTTCCAATATCCTCTCAAGTACTTGTTATCTGACTTTTGAATCCCACGTGATTATTTTTAATGATCACTTTTCCCCTCTTGGAAAGACTTACTCTCTTGACTCAGTACTCTCAATATTATTGTCCAGACTGCCAAACCTCACCTTTTCAGTTACAGAGTTTTGTTCCTGTTTCTAAGGAGCAGAACAATGACAGCCTTTGTCAATCCCCTGCAGCCACCACCATTCTCCAAGCTTGCCCAAATGTCACCACTTCTCAGAGATCACTCTGCACTAAGGAAACAAAAGATCCACTTGTATCTTTTTCTTCCACATTGAAACCAAAGCTGTCATGAAGGAAATCTCTCAAAATATGGATTCTTTCTTTTTAAAACTGATGATTTAATTTTGGTTATTTCCCATGAATTCTTTGGTTCTCCTATATCTTCCCTATATGGGGTTATAAGTGACATCTCAGAATAATCTTTTTACAAGATTCTGTAATCCTGATGGCTCAGTGGATAAGAGCACTGGATGCTTTTCAAGATGACCCAGGTTTAGTTCCCTGACCCACAAGACAGTTCACAATCATCTGTAATTCCAATTCCAGAGGATCTGATGACCTCTTCTGACTTCCTCAGGCACTGCACATTATTTATTTATTTATTTATTTATTTATTTATTTGATGATTGAATGTGTATGGGTGTTTTGCCTGTATGTGGGTATATGTGCCATGTGACCACCTGGTGCCTGCCCAGACCAGAAGAGGGCATCAGATTCCCTGGAATTGGAGTTACAGATGGTTGTGAGCTGCCATGTGGGTACTGGGGATTGAACTGAAGTCCTCTGCAAAAGCAGCCAGTGCTCTTAACTACTGAAGCATCTCTCCAGATTCTTTTTAAAAATCATTTAACTATTCTGACAATTTCAAAATAGAGCATAACACCATTTATTTCATTATTATTCCAGTCTAGTTTTATGATTCCATACAACCTAAAACTGAGCAACGGAAACTATGAGCCAAAATCTCCTTCCTTTGCCGATAAAATGAGAAGTGAAAGGTACATAAACCTGTGAAGAAAGTATCTCGAGTCCACTCAGGTCCCATTAGCCTGGTTGCTGAAGTGGTCAATCTTTGTCAAGCACGGAGGACATCGGAGTTATGTTTAAGCTATGTGACATCCCAACACCTCCAAGTTCCTTCAGTATCATTTCCACGAGTCAATTTTTGAACTATTTATTTATTCCCAGAGTACCAGGCTCTTCTACATTCAGAGTGAAAATAATACACTAACAAAAATAATATGAATCATCTCCTATTTTGATTATCTAGTTAAATCCCAAATCAGTTCTTACCTCAGCAGGCTTAAAATTGTCTGTATATGCAACTGCACGTAGAGAGCACCCCAGGATTTCTAGAGGGAGTGATAAGGCTCGTGTGAGTATTTCAGCCAATTCGTAAATTGTATTTTGCCAAGTTCAAGTCCAGTCAAGTCGTCTGGGGTTCATCTTCCAGAAAGCTGGGAGAATACCACGTGCTAATTCACTCTAATGAAATATCTCTCTCTCTCTCTCTCTCTCTCTCTCTCTCTCTCTCTCTCTCTCTCTCTCTCTCTCTCTCTCCTTACATTATTTCTTTATTTGTTTACTTATTTTAGAATCTCACATGCCAGTGAGATAGGGGAAAGCTGGCAAGGCCCCAACACTAAAGCAAGAGCTACAGTCTATCAATGGCTGCTGAGAAAGGGAGACTCACATCTTCACCAAGAAGAAACCATTGACTGGTTATCTAATCCCAAGACATATCTAATTATTTTACTCTTTAAGGTAGACAGAGCATCCACAGAGGGACATCTAGTGGAAACTACTACCCCCTGCAATTTTTACCCTGTCAGCCTCCAGTCTTAAGGAACAGAGGGAAATCAGGACAGTGCTGTTTACAACAGCAAATGATCAACAGAAAATACCCAAATAAAACAAAGTATTTGAACAGAATCCTCTTTTTTCCACAACAACAGAATTCCAGGCTTAGAGCTAAGACACAGAAGGAAAAGAGTAGTTTTTGCAGAAACTAATCTTTCTAAAACCATTAAAGACTACAATAAACTAATTACCCTTTCTGTTGTAGAACATCAATTTTAATAGCTCTGCTTTATAAAGTGACATGGCCATAATAAGGAAACTAATAGAAAACTAATGACGCATACACAGTTGAGATTATTAAAATGAAATAACAGTGAATCTTAATTAAACTACTCAATATCCTTAAGATGCTTTATGTGCCCTTTATATAAATTATTGTTTGCTCCTTTAAAATGCAGTGCAGGGCTGGAGAGAGGGCTCAGTGGTGAAGAGTAATGGCTGCTACTCCAGAGGCCTGGAGGAGGAATGCTTCCTGTAGGCTCACAACCTCTTGTAACCCCAGCAGCAAGGAATCAGCGCCCTCTTCCAGCCTCCTGGGTGCCAGCACACAGATGGGTATTCATATTGTCCCTCTCAGGGAGAGAGAGAGAGACAGAGGCAGAGACAGAGAGAGAATAAAAATAAAATACAGTGGAAATGAGCAAACACCAAACTCCTTTATAAATTCTAACTTCCCCATTTTCTCTCACGCTGGTGAAGGAAAAACAACTGCTTTTTCTAATAATTTGGGGGTTCCTGGATAGTTAAAGAACAAAATATGATCTCGGCTTCAAAGGGGGCTGTCTTAAGGACAAGAGGAGGCTAACACTTGGGAGAATGAAATATTCCAAGTCCTTCCAGGCACCCAAAAAGAATAAGCACATTTTTTTTTTATTTTTGTTTGCTTGTTATCAGTTTTGTTGGAGTCAGGGTCTCTCTCTAGCTCTGACTGGCCTGGAACTCCCTATATAGTTCCAGTTGGACTTGAACTCAGAGAGATCCACCTGCTTCTGCCAGCCAAACGCAGGGATTAAAGGTGTGCACAATCATGCCTGGCTACAATTTTGTATTTTAAATTAATTATTGGCATTAGTCATTTTTAAAAAGCAGCTAGGGACCTTGTTTAAATATAAACTCTTGAGTGAATATTTTTCATCTGGTCTTCAACATGTAAACACCATTGGCAATCCTTCCATGGCAATGCTTCACGCTCTTCTCAAAGACTATTTCTAGTCCTAGTGTTTATCATTTCCCCTAATAATTCACCACATATTCCCACTTTGGGCTGACACTAAGGATGACCTGCGAGCTCTGAGTGGGCTCATACTTGAGAACACTAGAATTAGTCTCAGGATTGCTGTCCTATTATTAGACAATCTTCATATTCTTGTTTTTATGTTAATGCCGATTCTGGCCGTTCCCATGCTGCCTTCAATCTCAAAGCTCCTCACTGGAAAAGAAATGCCATTTATTTTTATTGAGGGAGACTAAAATTGTTAAACATCTCTTTCCACTCACTCCCAGGTCACAAGTTAACCCAGTTTTGGGGCAACTTTCTCATATATCATGAACTGTATAGCACATGACAAACAGATGTACATGCTATGTGTATATAATTAGCATCTGGAACGATCACATTAAGTAGTGCTGATGTTCAAGCCACTGAATAACTCGACAGAGATTAATAAATAGGCAGAGAAAGAGCAACCAATGGTTCCCTAAATCTAGACAGAGAAGATAGAGGAAATGAATGATATGCTAATATATTTTAATAAGAAGGGCATGATAGTTGCTATTAAAAATTCATTTGAGAGACATCAAGATGGTTAAGCAGGTCAGGCCGATTGCTGCCAAGCCTGTTGACATAAGTTCAATCCCTGGAAACACAAGATAGAAGGAGAGAACCAACTCCTGCAAGCTGTCTCTGACCTTCCGGTGTGCACTGTGGTGTGTGCACCATGCACACACAAAATAAATACAAGTTGTCCCAAAGTCATTTGAGTAGGAAGTCTACATTTCTCAGTGCTTTCTCTCGAATTTTATCTCAAAATACTTCATCTGCCTATATTGTTTCTCAAATGTCAATATCCAATACAAATCATAGGTAGAAACTTTTTGATTTATAATCATAGGTTAGACTAGACTGTGGACACATGCAAGCTAGCAAAGCCATCACTATGCAAAGTTTCCCAGCTTTGAACTCCTGACACACCCCCTGCCTTCACCTCCTAGGTACCAGGATTATTAGAACATACCACCAGCGCCCAGCTATTAATTCCCTTTATTCAAGAAACCTGACCTCATAATCTTCTCTCAAATACAGAACAAAAATTTATGCCTCATCTGCTGTTATTCTTGCAGTAAATTTGATTTATGCATTATTTTATACCTCAAAAATAGCCCTACAAAGAATTTGAAGCCACATAATAAAACACATAGAACAAAATGATGAGGTATCAATAATGATACATTCCCAGGAAAACTGAAGGCAAAACACAAGAGATGAAGAATCCAGAACATATGTGTATGTATGGGTACATTCGGGTGTATGTGTGTGCATATACATGCTTGTGTGTGGACATGTATGTGGGCATGTGTGTTTGTGTATATGTGTGCATGTGTGCATATCTACATATCTGTGTGCATACTTATGTGTACATGGTACACATAGATGTGATGTGTGTGCATATCTACGTGTGTTCTTGTGTATGTGAATGTATTTTTTTCCCTTTCTCATGTAGTAATATGAAAAGGCAATTAGACTCTGGCTGGCAAAATAGCTTAGCATGTAAAAGTGCCTGCTGCTACCAGATGACCCAAGCTCAATCCCAGGGCCCATGTGGTGGGAGCAAGAATTGACTCCCCCAAGTTATCCTCTGACCTCCATACTTGGGCTGGGACACACAATAATCAATCAATCAATCAATCAATCAACCAATCAATGTGATTATTTTTAGAGAAAGAAAGAAAAGAAACTTAAACTCAATCTTGGTTGCTGAAAAAAGAAAACCAAAGATGTAACAAGCTTCTCAGGGAAAGTACAGCTTTTCTTACCACTTAGAGCAGTGGTTCTCAATCTGTGGGTCATGACCCCTTTGGGGTCCCATATCAGACATTTACATTAAGATTCATAGCAGTAGCAAAACTACCGTTATGAAGTGGCAACAAAATAATTTATGGTTGAGGGTCACCACGTCGTGAGGAACTGTCTTAAAGGACCGCAGCATTAGGAAGGTCAGGAACCACTGCCTTAGAGCCTAACATGAGACTTTCATAGAGGCCACTGAGCCACGCGGCTGGCCACATGTTTGACACGGTCCCAACAATGTCAGGGAATTATCATGACTGATGTAATGAGTGTGCCCTTCGTTCTGCTTTGAGCCAGAACTCCTAAATGCCTGTGCAATGACTATGTTGTCTTACATCCCAACAACATGTGTCCTAAAGGGCAGTCTCACTAGTGACAGCTCAGAACAGCAAAGGGAGCCCTTGTGCTGGCATCATCAAATTTAGACTCAGAACTTCAGGGGCTTTTAATACCAAGAATATGACTTATTCTAAGTAAATTTTCTACAAAAGGGGCTTTCCCCTGTGAAAATTCATCACCACATAACAAATGCAGCTGGAATCCATGTCAGCCGAAGAACATCCTATCGTACATAAACACAGGTTTGGTTTGCTTTTTAATTAAAACAATGAGTTCCCATATGGAGAAAGAAGACAATGAAAATATGTTCATGGTGCAAACTCCATAAATGACCCTGGGAATGTCTACACAGCTGTGCTGTGTAATTGCTTTACTCTCTGCCTGGAATTATGAACAGCACCAGGGGAAGATGGAGAGAATATTTTTTTTCACTTTTGAAATGTTTGGGGTGGGGAGGGGAACTGGTACAAGAGCAGTTCAGTTGACAAATGAGAAAACTATCTTATGTCAAGTTCAAGACCAGGGCAGGGGCTGGGGGAATCAGAAGGTTCCAGATCTCAGAAAATGTCACCTCGGGGGAATTAGGGTATATACCTACAGCTAGTGGTGGGATGCTCAGGAAATGGCTGCCAGGCTGGTGCAGCAGTGAATACAGAGCCTCATTTCATAAACTGAATGCTCTACTCCTGTAGCTGCACACCAACCATCCAACAGTGAAGAGAGCTGTATTCGCTTGCCACTTAAAGGAGGGTTAGCACCACCAATAAAAAGGGGGGGACAACAACAGAGTGATACACTAACACAAGTCCCTCTGTCAGCAGAGGAGAGCTGATGATGGGGAATGTTCTGTGTACATGTTTGTCTTATTGGTTGATGAATAAAGCACTGTTGGTCAATAGGTAAAGCCAAACACAATGTGGAGTTAGAACTAGATTGATAACAGATAGTTTATTAAGAAAGTACTCACGCAACAGAGCCAGTGACCAGGTTTATACCAGATGCCTGCTCGTCCACTCAGCCAGGTGGATGTGGGTGCCTCCCTCCTACTGAAACCCTTGTTACATCATTCTGACCATGCCCAAGTGGGCGTGGTCAGCGGTACCTGTGGCCAGACCCAAGCAGGCGTTGTCAGCAGTACCTCTTAACAGGATTTCTCCCTACAAATAGAGAAGCAAGATAGGTGGGGCTAGAATATGAGGAGGATTCTGGGAAGTATAGGCAGAGAGGAGTCGTCATGTGATCCCAGGAAGTGACGAACCTGGACAGAAGCAGAGACAAACAGGAAATTGCTCTCTTCTCTGCAGAGCGCTGAGCCAGCCATCATCATGTAGCAAACGAAGGAGTTGCAGGTCTGGTAAGCCAAGACCATGTGGAAATACATGGATTAGTAGTTATGGGTTAATAATTAAGTTGGAGCTAGCCAATAAGAAGTCATAGTCACCGGCCAACAGCTTTATACTAATATAGCGTTCATGTGTTTCTTTGGGGCAGAGAAGGGTGGCGGGACCTAGCTGGACCAAGAAACATTCACATTACAAGCTGGCTCAGAATTAGGGTCGATTCCTAGAACCTACATGGTGGTTCCCAACCATCTGCAACTCTAGCTCCAGGGGATCTGATACCCGTTTCTGGCTTCCACAGCTACCGAAGCACACATGTAGCACACAGACATTCATGCAAAGAAACATTTAAGAATAATAAAATACTTTTTCCAGTCTCAGATAAAGATTCTCATAGAAATTTTAGGGACAAAAGTGGGGAAGTGGCTCTGTGGGTAAGAGTTCCTGTTGCATATGCATGGGGACCTGAGTTTGTGGCTGCCTGCACAAGACCAACACAAGATCAAGCTAGTCATCATACAACTGATGACTTTCAGGGGAGGCAGAGTCACTTTTAAGGGTGTAGCTTCTAGTGAGCCAACCACGCTCCAATGGATGGCTCCACACCCAAGAATATATGCAGAGCATTAACCGGACTCAATGGGTTGTCTTTTTTTAAAAAGAGGACTTATGGTTAGGAAAGGGTGCGAGTGTATCTGGGAGGAGTTAGGGGAAGAAGGGGTTAAATATGACCAAAATACTTTGCATGAAATCCTCAAAGCATTAATATAAATACTACATGTTTTACAAATACGGAGCATTAATAATTAGAAAACAATCCCATCCAGCAAGTTTATGGGAAATGAAGGAGAAATGACGTAGGGCAGAGATTTCTGAGTACATCAAGAAGAAGGCACCAGAGGAGCAGTAATGTCAACATGATTACCAAATGGCCTCTGTGAGTCATCGATGATGTCTGAATGTGGTGACTTGGGAAGTCTCAAGGGTGTACCAGTGTCACGTAGAACACAGTTCTGGAGAAGCCACAGCCAGGAATCACTTGAGCAAACATGATATGACAATGTCCCTCTGGGGAAAGCATGAGTACAATCAAAACGACGCACATTGGTCCTGTCTAAAGAGATGCCTACCACATTCCTGAGCACATCTATACACACACCTCCAGTTGTCTCAAAATTAACTCATTAACAGATTCTAACTGGAAACCATAAAGACAATCAGGAAGCCCAATGCCTATGCTGACCTTATCTTCTAAGAGTATCTATCTGGCCTCCCATCTTAGAGCTGCATCTACCACAAATCTTAGAAAGTTATGGTTAATGCCTTCTTCCATGCTCACTAAGAGCTCAATATCATATGTGATGGTTAATATAGACTGTCAACTTCAAAGGATCAAGAGTCATCCAGGAGCCGGGAGGTGATGGTGCATCCCAGCACTCAGGAGGCAGAGGCAGGTATATCTCTCTGTGAGTTTGAGACCAACCTGATCTGCAAGAGCTAGTTCCAGGACAACCTCCAAAGCCACAGAGAAAGAAACCCAAAAAAAAAAAAAAAAAAAAAAAAAAAAAAAAAAAAGTCATCCAGGAGACAAGTTTTAGGGCATGTCTGCAAGTGAGTCCTTAGAGAGATTAATTGGGAATGGGAGACAACCCCTCCCCACATGTGAGCAGCATCCCTAGGGTGAGGTCCAAGACTGAATTAAAATGAGAATGAGACCTGAGGCCCAGGATTCACCTTTGTCTGTTTTCTGACTATGGATGAAATTTGGCCAGCTGCCTCAAGCTCATATCAACATGCCCTTCTCCACGGAGTAGTCCTTCCTCCATTAAGTTTCTTTGGGTCAGGTCTTCTGTCTCAGCAGCAAATAGCAGTATATATATTTTTGCATTTGCAAATGGAGAGCTAGAAGACTTTGGGATGAGAAAAGTATGATGAATAAAAAATATCTTTGAAAAGAAAGAAAACTGGGGCTGGCGAGACAGCTCAGTGGATGAAGAAAATTCCCCACATTCATGAGGACCAGAGTTTGCATCCCCAGGACCCATGTAAAAGCAAAGCAGCAATGGCAGCTGCCTATATCTGGGTATTCAGGATGCAGAGACAGGGAATCTTCAGGACAGGGTGCCTCACTAGAATTGGAATCACGATTGGAAGAGTGCTAGGTTCAAAAAGTAAGAAGCAACCAAGGAAGACACCCACAGCAACCTCAGGCCTCCAGTCTCACTTCCACACATGTGTGCATACACAGACAAATGTGCCCGTACACATATAAATGTGTGTGTGTGTGTGTGTGTGTGTGTGTGTGTGTGTGTGTGTGTGTCACACACTTTGACCTGTGCCAAAATTAAGGAAAGAAAAACAGATAACTGAGCATAAAATGAGACAGTCATCTTTATGATTCAACCACGAGCCAAAGGAACCATGGAGCCAGACACCGTGATTGTGAAGGTGTGTCTAAATGGGGCCTGTGAGCCAACACTCAAGGTGATGGTAAGAGGATATCCGAGCTGAAATAACAGTTCCCACAAATTCTGTCCATGGTGGCTCACTGGCTGGGAGAGGTGAGGGAAAAAAATGAAGGGAATGATGAAGAGATAGGAAGCGTGGTCTAGAGCTTGGGTTGTAAATCTCTGCTATGACATATGGCATCTTTTCCTTCCAGAATTTTAAATGACTTCCAAGTTCATAAATCTATGTACTTCCACACTGTCAACATACGCTGTGATGTTAAGCCACAGAACCATATGTCGAAACTCAGCACCAAATGTTTGTCTTCCAAGTTTTCCTTCCTTAGATCTTGGCAGCTGTCCGCTCACTGCTCACTTAAAGCATTTTATATGATGTGATACCTATCCCGGGAGAGTGAAGCCACAGACTCCGACCCACTGTACTTGTTCCCTGCCTCTGCAACGCCTCGCAAGCCATGTGAGCTTTCATTCTCTCCATCAACAAGAACTCCTAGGCCCTGTGCCACAGCTTCTGACATGACGAAATATTGTGATTTACAAAATGCATGCCCTAGAACCACAACAGGGCTGGAGAGATGGCTCGGTGGGTTAGAAAGCATATACTGTTCTTGCCAAGGACCTGTGTTCAGTTCCCAACACCCGAGTCAGGCAGCTCCCAGCCAGCCATCTAGAACTCCAGTCCCAGGGACCACAACACCCTCTTCCAGCATTCTCAGGTATTGCACTTATTTGCAAACCCACACAGACCACACATCCACAAATAATTGCAAATAAAAACAAACCTGCTTTTATAAAGAACCTCACACATGAATTAGAAAAGAGTTCCATAAACAAATCACATAAGGTTTTAATAAACTTTATGATTTTATGTTAGGTCTCGTTCACAGCTGTTGTTGGCCAGATGCAACCCACATTTGGATACACCTAGAATAACTGTTATTATTTCTTGGTTCTTCACTACTTTAAATTCCTCTTTATTTCATATGCACACATTGGGCTTCAAGAATTGACTGTATAGTAACTACTTTAATAAATAAACTGGAATGCTTGGACCTCCAGTAGTTAAACTTGAATATCTTAATTCAGAAATGGCCACAGCCCCGAAATTCAAATAATTATGTGTAGTGTATATAATCTGGGCTTTAAAAAAAAAAAAAGAAAACATCAGGCTAGCATCCCACTCCCTAGGTAGTCAAGAATGATTGTGAACGTCTGATCTCCCTGCCTCTACTTCTGGAGTGCTGGGATCACAGGCGTGTACCCCAGCATCTCTTCCCGTACATTGGACTAGTGAGATGAGCTCATAAGATTGCACTGGCTTGAAGGACGTGTACCTAAATCCATGAACTTGAAGATCTGACACGCCCAAGCCTAAAGTGAAAGCCAGTTACTGCTACCTTTCACCTTCAAACACACAAACATCCTTTCTGAGTAGAATGAAGAACTGGATATAACCATTGCCAGGCAGAAGATTGTGAAATACAAAGCTGATAGTGGATTTCTGATCCTCTCTCCGGACTGTGTCTGCCCACATGGGAGGGAGGGAAGATTCTGCGTACTGAAACAAAGATTTAGAAAACACAAGGAAAATGACGTCTCCTGCCTGGTGCCAAAGCTCAGCACTGCCACCCTCTGAAGCTCATATTAGACCTTGACATACTGGAACAAAGCCAGGACAGAGATAGCTGAATGGCCAACTTCCTCAAGATTTGGGAGGCATGTCTTGGTGAGTCCAGATCTTAGCAGCTGACAGTCCTTAAAGTGGGGACATCAACAACTGTGATGGTGAATACTGCCTGTCAACTTGATAGAATCTATAATCACACATACCTCCGGGCATGTCTAGGGAGATTACAGAAACTGAGGCGGGAAGACCCACCCTAAAATCAAGATGTACTATTCCACAGGATGGAGTTTCAGATGAACAAAAATGAGAAAGTAAGGGCCTCCAGTCCCTAAGAGAGACATACATGGTCCCCTGGAAAAGGGGAAAGCATCAAGATCCCCTGAGCAAATTGGGAGCACGGGAAGGGGGGAGCTAGGAGAATGAGAAGGGAAGAAGAGGAGGGTGAGGAGGACATGGGGGAGCAGAAAGGTTAAGTCAGGGGAAGAATAGAAGATAACAAGAATGGAGATACTACAATAGAGGGAGACATTTTAGGTTTACAGAGAAATCAGGCACTAGAGAAATGTCTGGAGATCTACAGAGATGACACCAACTAACAATCTAAGCAACAGAGGAGAGGCTACCTTAAATGCCCTCCCCTGATAATGAGATTGATGACTGACTTATATGCCACCCGATAGCCCTCATCCAGCAGCTGGTGGAAGTAGAAGCAGACACCCACAACTAATCACTGAACTGAACTGGAATCCAGTTGCAGAGAAGGATGAGTGAAGAGCAAAGGGGTCCAGACCAGGCTGGTGAAGCCCACAGAAACACCTGACCTGAACATTGAGGAGCTCTTGCTCCCCAGACTGATAGCTGGGATACCAACATGGGACTGATCCAGACCCCAGGAACATGGGTTTCAGTGAGGAAACCTCGGAAATCTACGGGACCTCCTGTAGTAGTTCAGTACTTATCCCTATCATAGGTGTGGACTTTGGGAGCCCATTCCACATAGAGGGATACTCTCTGAGCCAAGACACATAGGGAGTGGGCCTAGGCCCTATCCCAAAGGATACGATAGACTCTGATGACACCCTATGGAAGGCCTCACCCTCCAGGGAGAGCATAAAGGGTATATGATAAGTAGGGTTTTAGTTGGGGGGGGGGGGGGGACGGGAGGGAGAAGGGAACTGGGATTGTCATATAAAACAATCTTGTTTCTAATTCAAATAAAAAATCTGCAAAAAATAAAAAAATAAACTTATACTGGAAAATCCATCAAAGAAAGAAAGAAAGAAAGAAAGAAAGAAAGAAAGAAAGAAAGAAAGAAAGAAAGAAAGAAAGAAAGAAAGAAAAAGAAAGAGCCTCCAAAGATGGCACAGTGGTTAACAGTGTATAGTCTAGCAGAGGCATTTTCTTAATTGAGGCTCCCTCCTCTCAGATGACTTTAGCTTGTACCAAGTTGACTTAAAACTGCCCAGCACAAGGCAGAGGACCAGAGTTCAGTTCTCCCACATAAGAAAGAACACAACAGCAGCTAACAACTTCAGTTTTAGGGGACCCAGCACCCTCTTTTGTCTTCCACATGAACCTGTACGCATATGCACAAACCTAAATACAGACACACATACTTGATTAAAATGTTTATATAAAATCTTCAGGGGTATCTTAGTTAGGGTTACTATTGCTATGATAAAACACCATGACCAATGCAACTTTGGCAAGAGGGAGTTACATTTCCACATTATAACACATCGCTGAAGGAACCTGGAGGCAGGAGCTGATGCAGAGGCCATAAAGGGGTATTGCTGACTGGTTTGATCATGGTGGCTTTCTCAGCCTGCTTTCTTATAGAACCCAGGACCATCAGCCCAGAGTTGGCACCACCCACATTGACTGGGCCTTCCCCCATCAATCACTAATTAAGAAAATGCCTTACAGGCTTGCCTATAGCTTTGTCTTACAGAGGCATTTTCTTAATTGAGGCTCCCTCCTCTCAAAGAACTTTAGCTTATACCAAGTTGACTTAAAACTTCCCAGCACAAAGCAGGAAGGTAGGGAGTGAACTGAGCCCTGGCATTCATCTCTCTCTACTTTCTGACTGCAGATTTAATATGACCATGAGTTGCAAGCTCTTGCTGCCATGATAGACTGTACCCTCAAATTATGAAACAAACCCCTTTTCCCTGTTTATCAGATATTTTTGTCATCCAAAAGAGAAAAGTAACCTGTCCAGCAACTCTGCAGTGCCCTTAACAAAATTAAGGTCTCTGGCCATTGCTTAACTTCCCATGTAAAGATCTTTTTCGGCTTTCTTTTTGTTTGTTTGTTTGTTTTTTGTTTTTGAAGCAATGACATATGAGATGCTAACAGAATCCCCAATTTAAAATACATGTGCTTTTAGAAATCCAGTTTCAAATATAATAGCCTTATACAGAAAACCACTTCTTTGCCTTCCACCATGGTTCCAGGGAATGTAGGCGTCCCTGGATGCTGATGTGATATTTCTGAGTCAAGCAAAGGATGCTTGTGCAAGCGAGACCGATGGCTTGGGGGAAGATGGCGACCTTGCTTTCAGCAGTACTCTGTAGTCACAAATTCACTATTTCACTTAATCCCCTCATCACCTCCAGATTCAGCACAGCCTTTGAAATTTGTGATCGTCGAGGAGGTGTGGTGGCACACTCCTTAACCCTATAATTTGGGAAGTAGAAGCAAGAGGATTAACAGTTCAAGGCCAACCCTGGCTACATAGGCAGGTCCAGGCCAACAAAGTATCAGAGAAATTCAGATTTTGGGAGCCCATGTAGAGCAGAGCAGGGGTGGACAATGAACATGAAGGTACGAGTTGATTTTCTTAAAACCTGAGTATAGGGCTTGAATGGTGAGCCTCATTCTTTCTCTATATATCATCTCCCAACATTGACTTGGAAGACTCTTCTCCTTATTTTCTTTTTAAGGATTTGCTATTATTTCATGTGTATGAGTGTTTGTCTACATGTATGTCTATTTATTACATGCATGCAGTGCCCCGGGAGACCAGAAAAGTGCACTGGATGCCCTGGAACTAGAATGACAGACGGATATGAGCTACCATGTGGGTGCTGGGAACAGAAACCACGGTGTTTTTAGAAAAATCTCAATCATTCCATTTTATCAATAAAGACTTAGGAGCTAAATGCTGGAGTGAAAACACGCCAGCTCAAAGAGACAGAGAAAGCTCCCAGCTGACCTTCCTCCTCAGTCGACATCCTGGAAGCCTCTTTTCTTCTCTGCCATCTCAAACTGAATGTTCCTCTTTCTACTCCCTGTGAGTCTCTCCATCCACCCTCCTCACTCCCTCTCACTCTCTGTCACTTTTCTACCAATCATATCTTCACTTCCTGTCAACGGTTTGCTTGCTCCACCTCTTAACCTATGACTGGCTTTTATTTACTCCTGTTTACAACATTCAAGCAGAAAGCTCTTGGATTAAAGGTGTGTGCTAGGGCTGAGCCACAACACAACTAGAAACAGGTTTTTTCCAGTAAATAACACACAATCTCGAGGTTCACAGGGTTCTCAATTCCTGCAACAAACCCAGATGCTCTGCCAGAGCAGCCAGTGCTCTTAAACACTGAGCCACTTCTTCATCTTCAGTTCCCAGTTCTCTTTTAAGAGCAAACGGCCACATGCTGTAACACTGTGTTGTCACTGGCACACAGGTAATTAATTTTCATCAGCAAAAGTCATTGTAACACTGGTTATTAATGTATATTAGAAGTGAGGGAATAAATCTCAATTATGAACCCCAAAAACATTCTCTCTCCCTCTCCTCCCCCTCTCTTTCCCTCTTTCCCTTCCTCCCTCTCCCTCTCCCTCTCCCTCTCCCTCTCCCTCTCCCTCTCTCTCTCTCTCTCTCTCTCTCTTCTCTCTCTCTCTCTCTCTCTCTCTCATTACGATAAATCTTTCTGCTAAAAGCTGCTGAGCCCCACCACCACATGTGTGCTTTACGCCAGTCGCCCACCTAGGATTCTCATCTGTTAACTCAGTCTTAATTATCATAAATCTATATATTTTATAAGACTTATCTTATCGGACACCTTATGGGCGTCCCTCCTTGCCAGTGGCTCAATCCTGCCACTGGAGAAGGCAAAGGGGAAAACAAGGCATTTCCCTTTCCTTTGCTATGTCACTTCCTGCCTGGAACACCATTTCTCTACTACATTTCCCAGAATCCTCTTTGACTCCTAGTCCTGCCTAACTTGCTGTCATTGGCCAAACAGCATTTTATTCAACAATCAATAAGGTAAACATACACAGTACATTCCCCATCACTAATGTATATTGGAGGTGAGGGAATAAATCTCCCTCAATTATGAACTCCCAAAACATTCTGTGCGTGTGTGTCTGCCTCTGTGCTCATGCTCTCTCTCTCTCTCTCTCTCTCTCTCTCTCTCTCTCTCTCTCTCTCTCTGCACAAAGCTAAAGTAAAAGATCCTCCAAATATTCGACGTCATTTTTTAAAATATTATGCAATGATCTAATATGGATGTGGTTTTTAGGCATTTGCACACTGGTAAACCACTAACATTTGTGTTTCCTTCCTTCCTGATCCGCACTTCCGCTGTGGCCCATCTCAGACCAGTAGCTTGACGCCCCCAGGGCAGTGCTAGAAAGAGAGCTATCCAATGAGATCCCAAGGCTTTGTGTGAACCCAGCAGGGCTGATGCAGAAGACAAGCACAACTACAAAACTCAGCAGTCAGAGCACCACACTGGGAAGAGACAGTCCAACTGAATTAATCTGGGATGCGGTTTTCCTGTACCTCACAGTTGCTTCAAGGGGATGTTTGCTAATTTATCACAAATCCTACACCAAGACAGACATGGAGAAAAGCTCTTCTAGAGGACGTGGGGGGATAGTCCATTGTCTGGGTGACATCTTAATTGCCCCCATTAGTGCTATTGACTCAAACAAATTGCTTAGCATAAATTAACCCAGGGACTCTCTCCAGCAGCCCGCAGGAGTAAGTAGGCAAAGAGTGAAAATCCTATTTCACAGGAAGCTGAGGGGTTCTGAGAAATCAAGTTTGCAATACAACACTGAGCAGCAATAAGCATTTGACGCTGTAGGAGAGAGGCCCACTCCTGAGGGACGAAGCACTAGATTCCCACACCTGTGCCAGTCCCAGTTCCCACTTTAATCCAGCCTATTTCCCACCCAGCTGGAGCTCGGGGACCCAGTTACCAAAAACAGCTAAAAGTGGCGGCCTATGGAGTTGAGTCTTCTGGGGCCTCTTCTGCGATCATCACCCATTCTAAAGGAGGGCGTATGACTAAAGGAGGTAGCCTCATAGAACGGACTGCTGGGGAGACGTCAGCATGAGTCGTAATCCTCTTGTCCAAATGAATAAAAGACTTTCCCCCTCTTTCTAAGAAATCCTTCTGTGTTCTGAAATCCCTGAGAGAAAAACAGCAGTTTCTAGGTTTCAGATCCATAGATCTGACCTGTTGAGGCCAACCTGACAGATAAGATTTTATAAGTGTGGCTGGACTTAGCTTGAGGTGTGCGTCAACGGAATTCAGTGCCTTAGTTAGAAGTCCCCTGGCACTTGTCCACAGGGGCCTTCAGACATTCCCACAGGGAGTGCTCTACGGGGCCCCCAACAGGGAGGAGCCAGCACAGTGGAGAGGGGAAGAGAGAAAGCTCCTCTTCCTCTCTGGGGCTGGCTTTAGAAATCCACAAAAATGCAGCTCCAGGGACACATCAATGTCACATGAAATTCGCCTGAAGCCCTTACAGAGGAACACACATTATCTCTGCCCCACCGCCAAAGGTCAGCCTCTGCAGGGCTCTGTCTGAGCTATGGGCTACAGAAGCTGAGGCATGGCCAGTTACTCCACACAGGACCCCAAAGAGAGCTAGACTTCCTAGGTCGGCAGTGAGGAGCGCTGGGCTCAGAGACTGTTACAGGGCTAGAGGATATAGTTGTTGGCTGTTCCCGCAGCATCTAAGAAGCGCAGAGCTTCTGTGACAGTGGCTGGGTCCCTGCACAGCCTGGGGAACTAGGTCAGTTCCTGATGGAGGAAGCGAATGGAAATGGCTGGCCAACTTCTCCTGGACCTCCCACACTTAAGCACCCAATATCTCAGCCATATCAGCTAAAAGGGAAAACAGAAGCCGTCACCCAGTTCTGGTCCATTTCCATTCCTCTGTTTTTGCCACTCTGAGAAGTTACTCTGAATCTGGATATTCTGTTAAGCAAGCAAATGCATGCATCCATTTCATTTGGTCTTAACAATGAAGAAATTCGATGCTTCTTCTTTTTTTTTTTTTTTTTTTTTTTTTTTTTGGTTTTTCGAGACAGGGTTTTCTGTGTAGCTTTGGAGCCTATTCTGGCACTCACTTTGGAGACCAGGCTGGCCTCGAACTCACAGAGATCCGCCTGCCTCTGCCTCCTGAGTGCTGGGATTAAAGGCGTGCGCCACCAACGACCAGCAAATTCAATGCTTTTATCTGTATCTGTCATACCGAAAACTTGCAGGGTTTTAACTGCAGCAGGAGGAAGGGCATCTCATAATCTCCTGGCTTTAGGCTAAGCAGACACACTGTTCTAGACACACACACACACACACACACACACACACACACACACACACACACTTTTCTTCTCTGTGTTCCATGACAACAAATACCTCCAGAGAAAAAGAGCTGACTACACAGAAAGCCAGTTTTAGTTAGCTAGCTCAGCACTTTGACGTTTTACACCTGTGTGTCTTAGTATGCCTGCTTTGATTCAATTAAGTCAAATTAAAGACGTACGCACCTTTCTTTAAATGACCAACTTCTAGGAGAAATATCTTTCATATTACACCGTTCTGCCTGATTTGGGCACTGTGAGTCATTGCTAGACCATTAGCTCCTTTGTATATAAAGCTTATGAAATAAACCCCCAAACAGACAAACCCGATGATGGAATTGTCTCTACCAATAAGTAATCAAAACTCCCTCCCCTTCCAGCCCCCATGCAAGGAGGCTATGAGGCTGAGAAATCAGCTTTTGCTTCAGGCTGAAGAGGGTGGGGTGCGTTATCTACTTTTCAAACTTACTTTCTCTAAATGAGCCTTCAGAAGCCAAGGACGGCGGAAATGATTCAGTGTGCAAAGTGTTCCATGTGCAAGCATGATGACCTTTTCCGTGACAAGTTAGACACCAGATTAGACCAGTTGTTTAATGCCTTCCAGCCTTCCTTGATTTCCCCATCTGAAACCTCACGGCTTCACCCAGATGATCACTACCACTCCTGGGAGCATCAAGATTTTGATTCTGAGATACTGTGAAGTCCCAGGGACAAAGGAAGGAAGGGACATTGTTCTAGTTCCATTGTACACCCAGCTGCGCTTATCAGATTAAGATTCGGAGTTCATAAATGAGGGATAAAAGACTGATACAACTTAGAATTCACATTTGCTGGAAGAGCAACACATCGTTGAAGAAACTATCTATAGAATGGCTTTGTCCATTCATTACTTTCTAACAGTAAAAATAACCTTGTTGCTTTGTTATAAAACTGTATCTGACTAGAAACAGGGAAAAGCAGTCCTCAACAGTTTTTGAACCAAGCCCTGACAGCCAGAACTCATCATGGGCCCATTCTTTCCTATGAGCTCAAAGGTCAGAGTGCCATCTTCTGGCATGATGCTCTAATAGCATCCTCATAATCTCATGAAATTTTTTTGGAAGTTACTCTACAAATTTTGAGTCTACACCCTGCTTTGATGAAGACTTTGGGGTTTTCAGTCACTTGATTTTCACTTTAAATGGAAAAGGTCTCTTTTCTAAATGTTGAAAACACATAAATCATTGCTCTGAAGTGAGAAACTTCGAATTACAATAGCAAAGGTGCCAAAAGCCAAACTAATTTTCTCTAAATGCTCCTTAAGAAGCTAAGGACAATGGAGATGGCTCAGTGTGTAAAATGCTTGTTGTACAAGCATGATGACCTGAGTTCAAATGTCCAGCACCTATACAAAAAAGTGGACCTGTAACCCAGCACCAGGGAGGCAGAGATGGGCTGATGCCTGGAGCTCATTGGCCAGACAGTCTAGTTAAAGTGAGCTCTAGGTTCAGTGAGAAAGAGCCTGTCTCCAAAAAATGAACTGGACAGCAATTGAGAAAGACACTCAGCTGACATCAATCCCTAGTCTTCTCGTGTGTGTGTGTGTGTGTGTGTGTGTGTGTGTGTGTGTGCGCGCGCGCGCGCGCGCGCGCGCGCGTGCGTGTGCACATACACACACTGGCATATTGGGGGTATTTATATGATAAACAGTGTCAATTATCAAATCTCCTTAGTTTAACAGTCAGTATCTGAGTGGCCACTCCACCAGCAGGTGTCAGTTGGAGAAGAAAAGAACGAGTTTGAATGAAAAGTCCAAGCCCAGATTTCAGTCTAATCTGGGCTCTGTGCAGACTCCTGACAGTGGGCAAGACCAGCTACAGCACTGGCTGTGGCTCTCCACCTGGAGTGCGGTGACATTACCATCTTGACCACCAAGAGCACTTTCATTCTCCTAAGTTCCTCAACACCTCCTCCCTACAAAGCTGTCTTTTAAGGACCATCTCCCTGTTTCTGGATTTGCTCATAGAATGTTTGACATAAAAGCAAAATTCTTCAGTTCCTTGGTCAATTGAATCTGAGGTGATTCCAGGACACCTGACTTCACTGGCAGAACATCAGATAACTGTTTAGCATGACCTTAAGAAAGTATGGAAGACACATGGAATGCATTTATGTAGACAGGCAATCCTGTTTCTTTTTAATATTTTATTTATTCACTGTGTGAATTTACTTGTGTGAATGCACATACATGCCACAGTGTACATGCGGGGGTCAGAGAACAAGCTTCCAGAGTCAGTCTCTCCTTCCAACATGGAATCTGGGCACTGAACCCAGGTTGTCAGGCCTACACATCCAGTGCTTTTACCCCCTGAGCCATCCCTGAGTTCTTGGTTGTTGTTGCTGTTGTTTCTTGAAAGGGGGCCTCCCTCTCTAACCCCCACTTACTGAAAACTCACTATATGGCCCACCCTGTCCTGGAACTCATGACAATCCTCCTGTTTCAACCTCTCAAGTACAATACCAATCTGAACTAGCCCATGGTCTGAATGCTTTTACTATAGATGACCTGTGGTGTCTCCAATATGAAGAGTGGCATGCTTTCCAGGACCCTGATGCCCGCTGTATCGACTGTGGCCACCTACCTGGTGTTAACTCATGATTGGTGGTTCCCTGCATTCTTGTGGCTGTGTGGCTTCCCAACCCCATATGATGCTTTGACTAGTCTGGAGTCACACAAGCTCTGAGAACCAGAGACTGTGAATTTCAGGCAATTGCATTTATCACATGCCGGTACCAGTGGGAAAGAGGATGTGGAGATATGTCACTAACCGCAGCCAAGCCCATTTGCTAGTAGAGTCTTAATTTAACACATAGACTGTGAGTAATCTTCAGTATAACCTAGTTTGCTTTCATATCCGTACATACCAAACAACAGGATCAACATCACCTTTGAACAGAAGGCCATCAGGGCTTTGCGTCCTACACTCTCTGCCTCTGCTGATGCCTATATTCACTTAGAGCACACAATTTACTATCTCAGTTAATTGGCTTTTCTATATAATATCACAGAATGCTCTCCTGAGAAAATAATACCTCTCAGGCCAAGATTCAGCAAACCATCATAATATTTTTATTGTCTTACAAATGCCAGGCAAGCGTGCTGGGAATGACATGAGTCTGTCTCCTGGTTTCTTGGTAATACTGAAACTTATCTGTTTAGAACGGTTATATAGTTCCAGGTAAACTCTCTCTACAAACCTAATTCTATGTGACTTTTTGCATAAACAGCAATGGTATCATAACATCAGGGTGTGGTGTGCATATCTTGAGTATTTTCCAGATAGACTACCCACTGTCACAGGCACTATGAAGCTATCTGACCTCCAACTTTGAGACTGGCTTTGGTGGCCAGCATTTATTCTGTACAATCTAAAATGTAATACTCCAACCTTTTTTACCTATAAACAGAAAAGTCACTGCAGGTTGTCAGCTGCAATGAAAACCGACACTCCAGTGACACAGTGACACATGCTAACTTCTTTATTGAACTCATAGACTTTACGATGGAATTCACTCTGCCCTATATGAAAGGAGGTATAACTGAGTAAACTATAAATAAAATAGAAGCAAAGCCTAAGTTTAATAACACAACAAATCACCCTCAGACCTCAAACAATGACCACCGTTTAAACCAACAGCATCTGCCACTGCATCAAGAGCCTGCTGGGTGGAATAGCCCACCTGAACATTTTGACCTAGGTTTGGTAATCTAGTACCGATTCACCGGTGGACTTTTGTGGATGGACAAACCTCAACTTTCCAGTCCGGGGTTGAGATTTGTTCAGAGTTAGGGAGTAAAACTTAGGAGAAACCTTGAAGTCTCTCAAGAAAGGGTCTACTCCCTTCCAGGCCACAGACACCACTTTCTTCACTGATTGCCGGGGCGTGCGGAAGGAACATGAAGAGTGATCATGATGGAAAATCTCTGTAGTGATATTTGCTCTCTAGGTTCTAAGAGCATGAAACGTATCAGCTGCTTTTCTCATCACTGTGACAAAGTGCCTGAGCAGAAGCAGCCTCTGGAAGCGGTTTCCTGGGGTCACAGCCATGGTGACGGGAGAATGAGGTGGCTGTTGACAGCACATCACAGTCAGAGAGAAGAGCCATCTTGGTACTCATCTCTCTTCCCCCTCCACCTCTTATTCGATTATATTCTAGTCCATGGGATAGTGCCACACATACTCGGGGTGGGTATCCCCACCTGGGGCGAGCCTCTCTGCAAACACGCTCACAGACAGACAACACCCAGAGATGTGTCGCCTATGGGATTTTAGATCTAGTGGAGCTGACAATGAAAATTACCATTACAGTATCACTATGATATACTCAGTATGCACGGCAAACCTCTCTAGTTTATTAAGGGCATTTGTGGTTGACTTTTTCTTTCTTTCTTTCATTTACTTATTTGGATTCAGGTCTCACTCTGCAGCTCTGGCTGTCCTGGAACTCACTATGTAGAGCTGGCTGGCCTCAAACTTACAGAGATTGGCCTACCTTTGCTTCCTGAGTGCTGGAGTTAAAGGTGTGATCCACCATGCTAGGACATGTGTGGTTGATTTTCATTGTCAACTTGGCTGGATGAGGAAACATCCAGGGTGCTAAGGAGACGACGCTAAAGGTGTTTCCAGAAAGGACAAACTACAAACTGCAGTGTGAGTAGTTCCACCCTAAGCACTAAGGTCCTGGATACACACAAAGGGAAAGGGGGAATCTGGAAAGAACCAGCAGCCAGCACCTCCCTGTCTCTCTGTCACTCTTCCTCTTACCCTCCCTTCCCTCAGTGCGTGGGGGTGAGGAGGGACTGGTCTCTCAGGATATGAGCAAGCATTGGTCATATACTCCATCTGCCATGGAGCAGCCACCACGGTGCCTTCCCCCCGCCACCCCATGATAGACTGGAGCCCCTTACACAATGAGCCCAAATAAGCCCTTCCTCCCTTGAGTGGCTGTGTGTCAGGCATTTACTGATAGCAATAAGCAAGGCATTTACTATTTGGGTTACTCCTCAACAGCACTGAGACATAGCTTCATAGTGTGTTTTACATATGAGGCAGAGAGGATTAGCAACTTCCCCAAAGCCACACGGTGCATTACACTGAAACTGTGTCTCAAACTAAGGAACCCAAAGCTCAGAGACGATGTTTATTTATGTATGATGTTGTCTGCGTGTACTCCCCCCATCCTTAAACTATTGGATAGTCCACGCTGAAGACATATAAGTATGTGACCGAAAGACAGAGAAGGAGGAAGAAATGAGGGAAATGTCTCACAAATAAATTTTGAGTTGCAGAGATGTTTATGGGGTTAAGAGCAAGCACACATTGCCCCTTCTTGGGGCCTGAGTTTACTTCCCAGCACCCATGTTGAGCAGCTCACAGCCTCTTGTAACTTCAGCTACAGGCTAACTGACGCCCTCTGCTGGCTTCCTCTGGCACCTGAACTCATAAGCACACACCCACACATAGGCACATGCACATAATTAAAACTAACTTTTTTTAAAGAAATTTTCCTCTCTGTGACTCAATGGTGGTTTTATCCTATGTAAAAACGCTGAACCAATTGTACTCAGATACTGGCAAAGACATATCCTGGCAAAGTACACTTCCAGCTGTTTAAGCTATTTTTTTTTCTTTTTTAGGACTAGCTTTTTCAAAGCACCAGTGATATTTTTAGCTATGTTTTTCATTTTCATCACCCACGTAGATCAGACAGGAGGCCTTGCTTTAATAACCACCCAGGTCTGGATAATTAACCACTTGCTTCAACATAAAATGCACGGTCCCCCCCCCCCCGTACATGCAATTGAGACTTGCTTAGCTGTGCTTGCAAAGGTCATCAAGGTATCCTGTGCTGTATCCAATGTTGTATATGAACCTGACCCTCAGTAACCTCGCACTCTGGGAATACATATTCCCTGTAGATGGGCTCCTGACCCTGAGAGCGCACAGAGCTGTTGCAGTTGGTCAGAGTACCCTGGTACATGGACTTGCCACAGTAAGGAAAACAGGTCATCTTTAGGGGTGGGTTTCCAGGTGTTAATTCAGTGTACAGGAACTATGCTCCTACTTTGCAGGCAGTGGCAATACAGCACAAAGATATAGACTCTGAGGGCCAGTGAGATGGCTCAGCAGGGAAAGCACTTACCACGAAAGCCTGACGATCTGAGTTCGAGCTGCAGAACCCACATCAAAGTGGAAGTCACACACAGGCTCTACTAAGTTGTCCTCTGACCTCCACATGGGCATAGAAGCAAGTGCGTGCACACACTCACACACAATAATTAGAATAATAATAATTGCTAAACAAATAAACTCTATCCCCAAAGAGGTGAGAATGAAATGAAGTTAAGCATTATTTGATAACATGACAACTACTATAGTTAAGTAAACAAAGGATGCCACAAAGATCCAGAACAGCAGCCAGATGAGGGGTAAAGGACATGCGACTCTCCCTGAAGGGTGGGATAGGAAAATCTCTATGGTAAAGGGCACTTGAACCCAATTGTGAAGACTTAGATACCTCAGAAAGGTTGCAGGGAATTGCAATCCCAGAGCACATAATAACATCCCATAGGAACAGACCTGTCCAGCCCAAGGTCAGTGGGCACAGTGCAACTGAGGATAGACATTAATGCAGCCCTATGCAAAACCGTAAGCTTGCTTAAAACCTGATAAAATTCTAGGGATTGGAGCATAGTTAAACAGTCGCTGCTTTTGAAGAGGACCTGGGTGCAGTTCCAAGTACCCACATGATAGCTCACAACCACCTGTAACTCCAGCTCCAGAGGATCTTTAGGACTAGCTTTTTCAAAGCACCAGTGATATTTTTAGCTATGTTTTTCATTTTCATCTTTCTGGCCTCCACCAACACTTGCAAACACATGGTGTATATACATTGTATATAGTAAGTAATTCTTTTAGTTAGACAACATATGCAGATGAGTCTAACAAATATTTAGAAAATAGTCAAGTGCCTTCCTTTCTATCACAGACTGTAATACTTGCTATGATAAAAGCAAGCAAAAGAACAAAGACAGAACAGGGTTGGCCTCCAGGCATTTTTCATAGACATGGATCATCTTGGCACCAAGACCTTCCAATGCTTAGCTAGGTGTGGTAGCTCATACTCCAATATCCCAGCACTCAGGAGATGGAGGAACATGAGGTTAAGGCCAGCCTGGGCCATATAGCAAGAAGTAAAATCATAAGGGTCTTGCAACACACAATTTAGGACTTGCATATAAGCACATCAGAAGGAATGATTGAGTGTGGAACATTCTACCTTAAGAAAACTAGGAAGCAACTGAGATCTCACTGGATAGCTAACTAGGGGGTGCTTTGAGGGCACAGGGAGAGGCAAGGACTTAGCCAGTTTTCAATTCAGAAATCTGACAATAACCTCACCATGGTGATTTGGCATCAATTACAGTATTTATTTGATCACTAAGGCATGATAACATAATATTCTGGGGATCTAGAACTTTCTGTTTTGTCCCCAGGTTTTATAATGCTAACAAGTCATTAATCAATTCTGTGGCCCAACTATCTTTAAAATGGTTCTGGCCAATTAAAGGGTTATTTAAGACTGGTAAATGTGAAACATGGAAACAGAAAGGAAATTTTTAAAAATAGTTTTCAGGGCTTTGCTTAACTTTGCAGTACATATTCATGGCTCCCATGGGTCTCTGGTAAAGATCAAAATAAAAACTCATCTTCAAGACAATTTAATGATGACTTGTTGAATATTTTATTGTATTAGTCACTCAAATAATAGCTAAGCCATGTTGAAATAATGATTATGACATAGTACCTAATATCATCACTAAAGGACACATGACAGTATCAAATATACTTCATAAATTGTCATTTTATGGAAGTCATTATTCTACACAACCGATCCCATTACACAAAACCAACCATTCAATATGCAAATACTTTATCAGGAAGAGCTTTTTTTAAAATGTACCTTCTTTTAACTAGTCCACTTGGGGAAGACGAGATACTGAGGCAGAATTTGCTGGTCCAATCAAGACCCCCCAGGAGACCATATTAGCAATAGGACTAAGCTAAGCTTGTGGGAAGTAGCTGAGACTAAAAACTGACAAACATGGCATAGGCTTTCATTTTGGAAACTGAGAACCAGTCAGATATTTTTTGACAGTCTCTGCCTTCCATTCTTGCTCTCCATTTTTTTTTCAATTATCTCACAAAGAAAAAAGCCTAATAAACCAGTTATCTGCCTCATCACAGAGTCTATCCAATTGATTTCTCAACTATGATGGCTAATCTTGGTTGTCAACTTGCCTACACTTGGAACCAACTGTAAACCCAAGCAGCTGGACACACCTCATTTGAGATGGGGAGACCCACTCTAAATCTGGGCCACGCCTTCTGGGGACAGCTCACATAAAAGGACAAAGAAGGAGGAAGCTTTTGCTTTTCTTGCTTGCCTTCACTCTGGCTAGCAAGTGCATCTACCCTGCTGTGAGGCATCCTTTCACTGGCATTTGAACCCACTTCTTAGGATTACAACACAGACTGAAGACCCACAGCTCTCTAGGATCCCTCTGGGATGCAGAACTAGACTGGGACTACTGAAACATCCAGCCTCATACACTGAACAGTTATCAGATTCTTGGCCTTTTAGTCAGGAAGACAGCCCTTGTTAGACTGCCTGGACCACAACCCATAAACCACTCTAATAAATCCCCTTTCAGTTTATATATTCATTCTGTCAGTTCCATTCCATTGGAGAACTCTGATACACCAGTATTACCTTGACTAAATACTTCTGACATCCAAGAGCTAGTGTGATGCTTCAAAGTCAAGGAAAAATCTATTAGGGAGACAGACCTGGAAACAATTACTCTACAGCAAAGTGTCATGTATTGCAGGACAAAACTGAATAGAGAGAAAGTAGTAGCCAGCAAAGACATTATGGATGTGGGGACAACTTAGCTGAATTGTAAAGATTCAATGCTTTCAAACATACATGTGATAAAATAAGGTGTCTAAGAAGCAAGAAAATATTTGAAATATATGGGTTAACGCAATCAAGCTACCTTCAAGAACTGTGGGTGATAGATGACACTATTTCTGGGAAGACAAAAACAAATGTCTACTCAACCAGACAGGGAAGTAACAACAGAACAAACTAAGGATACCATCAAAGTCTAACTTTATGAACCAGTGAGGTTACTGGGGTTACTTCCAGGAGTGTGGCTTCAAAGGCAACTGCAGCACCCATAGCCTAACCCAGAATGGGTGGCAGCTCAAAAGTTGGCATCCTGGGGCTCTCTACACAACTTGCAAGCAGCTCAACAGAAAGTCAGAAAGTCTGGTCTACTCAGCAGTGGTTCTTCTTTATGTAACCTTGAGGAGAGGTAGCCCTTATGCATCTGGTAAGTTTCAGGAACTTCTTGAGACTTCCAAGCTATTTATCTCCTAAGTTCTAATGAACCTCCCTTCAGAACTTTCCACGTTTAAGGAGCTTCCCCAAGGATGAAGTGTTTCAGTTGGGCAATATTGCTACACAACAGTTAAGTAAGCTACCCAGGTGGACAGGTAAAAGTAGGAGAGATGATTAGGTGGTGTCTAGGGTGCCATATAAAAACCAGATCTTTCATGTATTTGATTAATTCATAGGCACATGCTCCTTAGCACTTCCAATGTGCTAAAGATTACCCTCGGAGTTATGGACACAGGAGTAAAGTGGCAGGCAAGATCCCTATCCCAGATTCTAGTATTTTCCAGGGTTTGGAGCTTAGTCTACAGGCAACAGCCCATCAGGCAAATTGAGAAAAGCACTTTTAAAAGGTGACTTTGTGACAGAAGAAAAACAAAGGAACTGAACAGGAGTGACATGGTGGAGTGAGTTTCTTCCCCGTTGCCTCCTGTGGAAGACTGTCACCTCCTCGGCCTCGTGTCTTCACGAGGGATTTGTGAAGAATGCCCACTTCACAATGTCATTTGGGGTTTTCTCCATCCTTCACAAACTTCTACACCAACAACACATTTTTGTCGGACCCATGTCACATTGCACCATTCATTCCCTAAAACCATTGGCTTGTTTCACTTACTAGTTGAGACGGGGCCACACAAACTAAAGCTACCTACAAACAAACACTGAGTTCTCAATTCCAAGAGGTCTTTCAAAGAAGGGGTAAGCCAAGATTCCTGAAAATCTCAAAGGAAAGATCTGAACAGATTTTTGTCCAGCGCCCATTGTTAGCAAGATAAGTAGAACCTCCATTCTTCCAAACTCTACTGTCCACTTCATGTGTATGCCAGTGTGCTAAGAATTTCTCAAAACCCTGGAAACATGTGGGGAGAGCCCAAAAGAAGTGACTTGTATAGAACTTTACATTTTTGTGTGATTTCACTTGTTAACCTGCAACAACCAAAGAAATAAATCAATTATGATGCACTTGGAGCCATTTTAAAACTTTTTAATTTATTTGTATGTTTGTGAGTGCTTCACCTCCATGTGTACATGCGTGTCGCATGCACACGCTGCCTAGGGAGTCCAGGAGAGGACACTGAATCCCCGGGACTGGAGTTCAGAAGGTCTGAAAGCCGCTCTGTAGATGTAGCGAGCTGAACCTAGGCCCTCTACAAGAGCAGCCAGGGCTCTCGACCACTGAGCCATTTCTCTAATCCCGAGCCATTTTAAAGACAGAAACAGTAAAACCAAAAGGGACCCAGACCTTTTTGCCTATAACAGCCTGGTCAAAGCCTGAGGGCTGGCCATGACCTAAGCTTTTCTTCCATCCATCTCTGGCTCCTTTTTTCCCCTCTTTTTTTCCTATTCAGCCTTAGTGGTGCTTTCATTGCCAACTTGACACACTCTAGAACCACCTGGGGACAGAGGCTTCAGTGAAGGGCTGTCTAGATCAGGCTGGCCTGGGGGCATGTCTGTGGAGGATTCTCTTGATTTTATTCATTGAGAGGGAAAGAACTTCCACTGCAAGTGGCACCATTCCCTGAGCTGGAGGACACAGCTAGCTGAACACAGTTTATACCCATCTTCTGTCTTGACTGTGAATGTGACTAGCTCCTTCCCGCTCCTGCTGCCTTGGCTTCCCCAAAGCACTGAACTACAACCTAGAATTGGGAGCCAGATAACACCTTTCTCCTTAAGTTGCCCTTGCCAAGGTATTTTATCACAGCAACAGGAAGCCAATCTTCGTAACAGTTCCTCGCTCTCTTAATGGTTAATTAACGACCTCTTCCAGGTTTGCCTGGCCTTCCTAAAACAGCTGTCTTGATTTCAGAGCTCAGACAAAGCCATCCACGAAACCCTCCCAACCAATGCTTCTTTCTCCTCAACAACCTCCCTGGAGTTCCTGAGAAGTTGAAGCCTAATCAACCTACACTGACCCTAGTGAGGTTCAGATTATTTTTAGATCAAAACTGACATGTTCAGGCAGCAAAGGGAGCCACCAAGACGCCAAGCTCAGTCTCCACTCTGGAAATAAAGAAAAACGGGAAGCAGGCCGGCTAGTTCAGAGTCCCTTCAGATTTCTAAGAGACTGAGGGAGCGAAACTGAGATAACTTGGTGAATTAGCAATGACTCCTCGCCAGGAATGCTTTGCCTCTGCCAAGCCTGGAGCTTACTATGTGAAACTTAAGCCATCCCAAGTTTGTCAAAAATATTAATTTCATGTGACGTCCACAGAGCTCAGCCACAGCTGCCAAAACTGAAGCCTAAGGAATCCACTGGTGAGTCGATACAGTCAAATGAGACAGTGTGTGAGAGGGCACTCCCCCTCCTAGGAGTCACATCTCCTAGACAGTTTGGACATTTATGAGCCAGGCAGCACTGAGAAAGTAGCCAGGAACACATTATGGCCACCACTGTGGCTGGTACAGCACTTGCTGTCACCACCTTCAGAAATCTTCAACCTTAACTACAGAGAACTCTTGACTCAATGTCATGCCTTTCTGGGGCAAACAACATCCAATAACTGATCCTACAGAAAGAAATGGAAATGTTAGCCCAAAGCAAGACCTTTGTCTTTGCCACCTTTGTAGCCCCTGGGATACTGATAAAGTCTCCTGAGAGTGCTACTGCCTCTGCCTGATCCTGTCCTATTCTTCTATTCCAAGATTTCACACCAAGAATCTCTCCCTAACAGTAAACCCTAATCCCAGAAGGCCCCAGGCCTCAAAATACCTCCTTTGCCCAACATGGGCCAAAAGTAAAAACTACACATGAAGCTGGGCAGTTCCTTTAAAGGGAGCAGGGTTCTGAGGAGGTGACTCAGTCACTAAAGAGCTCCCCACATGTCTTGATTTCTCTTCCCGTTGCTGAGATAAAACACTCTGACAAAGCAACTTAAGAAAGAGTTTATTCTGGTCAGGGTTCAAGGGTACATACAGTGAGGAGGTCCAGCATGAAGACACGTGAGGCAGCTGGTCACATCTCAGTCACAGAGAGTGGTAGATGTATGCTTAGTTCATTTTCTCCATTCTGTACAGTCCAGGGTTCCCCACCTGGAGAGTGGTCCCTACCATATTTAAAATGGGTTTTTCCACATTCATTAACACAACCAAGACAATTCTCCCACAGCATGCCCTCACGCCAGTCTCCTGGGTGACTCTATATCTTGTCAAGTTGGTAATTACTGGTAGCCATCCACCCCTGTTAACTCAATAAATAAATGACCCAGAGACTGATACTGGGATTCAAAATTCAAGATGAAAGTCAGAAAAGCAAAGTAGCTGGCCACTTGCTCTCACCTCTATCTCAGGCTAAAAGGGCTGATCCTGTCTCCAGGAGCTCTCACCAAGCCTCAGACTGTCACCTCTCCTCAGTGTAGCTGGAGAATGAATGCCCCCATCTTCAATTAATGAATTAATGCTTGATACTGAGTGTTCCTGTCTTATATACCTCCCTAATGCTGGGATTAAAGGCATGTGATCCCAGGTGCTGAGATCATCTTTGTGTGAGCTGTTTCTCTTTAGCACTAGACTAATCTTGTGTAGATCTGGGTGGCCTTGGACTCACAGAGATCCATCTACCTCTTAATCCTGAGTCCTAGGATTAAAGGTGTGCACCACCACCTCCTAGCTTCTGGCTGCTGAGGTTAAAG
Source organism: Cricetulus griseus (assembly GCF_003668045.3). NCBI lineage: Eukaryota > Metazoa > Chordata > Mammalia > Rodentia > Cricetidae > Cricetulus > Cricetulus griseus. The sequence continues at coordinate 8,380,256 of NC_048601.1, forward strand.
GTCTGTGCCTGGCTTCTATGGCCTGTGGCTGACTTTGCTTTTCTGCATCCTCAGTCAAGCTTTAATAAATCATAAATGATATCTCACCACACACCCCTTGTCAATTTGACCTCAAAATAAGTCACTTTGGATTCATAACCTTCCATTCCTTGTCCTCTGGGTTCATGACCATTTTACAATGCAATTTATAGTTAATTTGCATTCAGTGCAAAGTCCCCAGAATCATGAACAGTTCCAATACTTTAAAAGCTCAAAGTTTAATCCCAAGCTCTTATAAACATCAAAAACAAGTTACCTATTGGCAACATACAAAGAAAGGCACAGGGTGAATATTCCCATTCCAAAATGGGAAAACCAGGACAAGTAGACTAGCCAGCAAAGAACAATCAGCCGAAAGCAAAGCCAAAACCAGCAGGGCAAACACTAAATCCCGAAGCTCCATATCCAGCATCTGGGGCTCATAGTGTAATGTTCTAGACTCTGAATGTCACATCCCAGCTCTCCTGCCCGAGGCACTCATAGATTCTCTTGGGCTGGCTCCATTCCATGCCTGAAGCTTTTCCTAGCAGACGTCCCACAGTGCTGACATCTCCAGCATCCTGAAGATGAGTCAGTATCTCTGAAACTCAGGCTTCACCTTCACAACTTTACACAGTGTCCTCTCCGAGCTCTTTGCAGGCACTCTGACCCTGCCACACACTGTCCGGTCTCAGCTGCTCTCTGTATCTCACCCTTGCATCATTCCGTCCTTCAAACCCAGCACTACATGGGGCCAACATAAGCTAGCTTCTCCTGCTTCTCTGTCACAGGTGAGTGAGGTGGTCCTCACATTCAGTGACAAGTTAGAGAGATACAGAGCTGTGAGCATGACTAATAAAGCATGCGTCCTTTGGAGTAAAGTCTATTGAAATCCATCACGATCCTGCACAACCAATGTAAGATCAAGGGCCGGGAGACTAAGGATGCCCTGCCAAAAGAAACAACCCCTTGTCCCATTTTGAGACTCAAAACCCACTCACTGAAGAAGTTTCTGGGTAGAAGGAGCCCAAAGTCCACACAGAAGGTAATGATTTCTTTAGTCCATCCCCACGTGAGCTTTAGTCACTCGCTTAAAACATTCTGAGGATGGTAGGATGGAGTGTGAGATGACATTGGGACCTGGGCAACCAGCACTTCCATTGCTTCTGTTAGAGGATGACATCCAGAGCTAGGTAATAAATACTATCTTCACTCATTTCAGCTCTTAAGTGCCGACAGTGTGTACTAGCCATTTACCTTGTCTTCACATGTCTACCTAAATAAATACACTTGATAGTTAGCAAAGTTCCAACCAGCTCCTTACCCCAAAGAGTGAACACAACTACAATGAGAAAGGAAAGCCACGGGCAATTCTCTGAAATTGCCTTGCTTGCCCTTTGTCCAAGAAAAAGCATTAGATTCCTGGAAGAATGGTAAAGATCCAGGCATCTTAAAGATCTGCTGATGTGACCCCACACACACACACCTAGCAAGATGCCTCAGCTGGTACAGGCACTTGCTGGCAAGCCTGATGACTTGAGTTTGATCCCCGGGTCCTCCAACCAATGTAACACCTTCCCACAAGAGAACTAACCAAGCAATTTGTAGTAATCTCAACTGGAAGAGGCACTGTGGTTTGACCTCTCTGCCCACAGGACATCAGCTAGTAACACAGTGGGAAGGTTTTCACTCTATCTGACCCTCAGGAGAGAAGACCACGTAATTCATAGCCGGCCACACTCAGCAGTGGAGTCCACCATCGCAACCAAAGCAACCATAGCAACCAAGGCTGCCAGCCTATCAACAATAAACAGGCTATTCAGACATGCTGAGCTTTCCAGAGACGAGAGCGGAGAGCCTGGGTCACCAAGAACAGGGCTCCAAGTCAGCAGTTCCTATAGCAAGCTCTCATCCAAAGAGGCAGAAAAGAGAAGTACAGGTCGTCTAGTGACCCACTCACGGGAAGTAGCAGTTCCCAGATTGTCTCTGTAGATTTAGGGTTCCTGGCTCTAAGAGGCCCAGCGATCTATGGTTGATCCCTAGACACTTGGAATCCTTGTACAAAAGAAGTAGTGTGCAGAAAAGATGAGTTACAAGATGTCTCAGTGAGTAAAAGTGTGTGCCGCCAAGCCTGACAAACCGAGTTCAGTCCCTGGAACCCACATGGTGGAAGCAGAGAACCAACACCTTCAAGTTCTCTAACCTCTACACTCACACTGTGGCATGCTCTAGATATAATAAATAAATAAATGTTTAAAACTGGGGAGAGAGGGAGAGGAGAGAGAGAGATTGCGTGATCCTGTGTAGAACAGTTCACGCTGACCATCAGGAGGAGGAGAACAGGCAGGAAGCACTATATGCCATATCCAAGTGACCCACCCAGGTGTCTCTAAACCTTCTTTATCCCACATAAGAAAATAAATTGATGACTCCAGCAGCCATAGAATAGACCTAAACCAAAGTCAAGCCACTTAGGCCAAAGTAGAAGCTGAGGGAGAGAGAGCATCAGGGATAACAGAGAAAGAATTGACGAGTAGCCACCATTCAAGCAGAGATTACAACAAGGACCCAGGTCACCCGGGTAGCTTACCTCACACACTTCCTCACTGGAAGGTGGCTCAGCACAGCTCTGAAAGCTTTTCTCTTAGAAGTCACAGCTTAAAGCATATCTGAGTAGCACAGGAAGTGGGGTGGTGCTAAGCGTGGGATGCCCATGCCTTCAAGACTGTAGTCCTGTCTCACCCACTGCCCAAGTGTCACCAGCTAACCAGTAGAACTTCCTAGAAATTCACTTTGACTGAAGAAGCCTCCTCACCCAACGTCACCTTCTCCCACCATCTCGCCAGCAGCCACCCGCATTGATGAAGAATTGAGACGGCATTTTAACAGCCTGGCTCCTCGCCTCAAGGCAGGAGGAATCAATCAAGCTTGTAGCCTTCTTCCCCTGGCATTTGACAGGACTGCTCAACCGCTAACGCAGTTTTTCTGCTCTGCCTACATGAGTCTCCTTCCTCCACGTGTTCACACTGAGCCCACTCCCATGTGAACCTTCCAGCTTTCCTAGTTCTTCCACGGAGTTTGGTATCTGGAAGACCAGAGCAGCAGTGCCACTAATTGGACCAAAACAGAGATAGATTCCAGGTGACTTTGCACTGTAAGTGTCTTTTCCATAAATTAATATGATTTCAGCTCATCTCTTGATTTTTGCTAAGTCATCTTCTAATCATCCCCAATTAGCTTATTATCAAACAGCCTCAAAGAACCCTGGAGACTGTTTCCTATGTGTTATGACCAGGCTGGGGAAACCCATAGAAACAGCAGACCTGAGCAAGTGGGAGCTCACGGACCCCAGTCTGACAGCTGGGGAACCTGCATAAGACCAAACCAGGCCCCTTGAATGTGGGTGTCAGTTGGGGGGCATGGGCAGTCTAAGGGGCCTCTGGCAGTGGAACCAATATTTATCCCTAGTACATGAATGGGCTTTGCGAGCTCATTCCCTAGGGAGGGACACTCTCCCAGCCTAGACACACTGGGTGGGGGCAGGGAGCCTAGGTCCAGCCTCAAATGATGTGACAGACTTTGATGATCTCCCATGGGAGGTGGCATGGGGGGGTGGGTTGGGGACATGGGAGGTAGGGAGGGAGAGGGAACTGGGATTGGTGTGTAAAATAAGACTGTTTTTAATTTAAATAAAAAATGATTTTAAAAAGATGCCTTTCTCAAAATGGTTGTTCCCCAAACAGATTTTTTTTTAATTCCCATGTACATTCACATCACATAACGATTGGGACTTTTAAGGACAACCCAGGGAGGCTAAATGCTTACCTGCTTTGGGGGAACAATCCCTTAACACTCAATTCAGTAAATGGCACATTTATCAGTGTATGAATTCTCACTCAAGATGTCTATAAAGCGATTTTCCTTTTTGTTTCTATGAAATGAAAACTGTATATCTTCTTTGAAAATTTCATTAAGGGATGCCATTCATAAAGAGATTCAATTAAGTATATGAAACCTGGCCCAGTGGGGCCTGTACTGTTATTCTCTAAGACAATTTAAGCCTATTTTTGTTCTAAGCTCATCTCTGGAGCAAAAATTGAAAAGATTGAATTTCATTAAGAAAAAAAGTTACGCTTTCACAATCACGGTCTCACGGGATCCTAGGAGAACTACCCAGGACATAGGCTAATAAAGAGACTGCGCATATGGACTTGCTCTGTCTCTGTCTCTGTCTCTCTCTTACAGACACACACACACCCATATTGAGCCTCCTATATTCCCTCTCTTTTTCTCTCTCACAAACACCTCCTATATTCCACCCTTTTTGTTTGAGATGAATCAAGGGGTTTAGTAATAGTTTTCATTTATTTTTTTAAATTTTCATACATTTCTATAATGCATTTGATCATATTTATCCACCACTATCTCACTCCAGTTCACTATAGTGCCTGACCATGTCACCCTCCCAATTTACAGAATATCGAGGTGATATTTTGCCTGTGCTGTAACAAATAAAGCTTGCCTGAGGATCAGAGGATGAACAAGCCACTAATTAACCATAGAGGCCAGGCAATGGTGGCACACACCTTTGATCCCAGCACTTGGGAGCTCATGCCTTCGATCCCAGCACTTGGGAGGCACACACCTTTTATCCTAGCACTTGGGAGGTGGAGATCGGAATATAAGGCTGAGGGAGACAGTTCTCTTCTCTTGCCTGTTCAGTCTGAGAATTTGTAGAGACAGGAGTTCCCTTCCAATCGGAGATGTCATAGAGGTAAGAACTCTAGTGTCTGGCAGCTCTGCGTCTCTGATCTGTCAATTGTCACCTCCCTAATATCTGACTCTAGGTTTTTATTATTAAGACCGATTAGATTTGTGTTACAGATATCCCAGCAATCATTCTTTCTCTCTTTTTTATGGGTTTTCAAGACAGGATTTCTCTGTGTAATAGCTCTGGCTATGCTGGAACTCACTCTATAGCCCAGGCTGGCCTCCAACTCACTGAGATCTGCCTGCCTCTACCTCCTGGGTGCTGGGATTAAAAGTGTGCTCTACCACCACCAAGTCCATTTTTGACAATATATCCAGAAGGCCCTGGCCTAATCCAAGACTAATTTATTACAAACCCATAGCTACAGTCTAAGGCCATACTTAAGCAATCCCATGACATGGCCTTCCCACCCCTCTGAAGACAGAAACTCTCCAGCTGTCTTTTGCACTGTGGAGTCCTCTGTGCAGGAATCCCTGCTGCAAGAAGGATAGGCAATCCACCCCCTGCTGTATAGCTTCAAATAATTGGGATTTCTTGAGAATTTCCTGGAGCAATCTGTGCTTTGCGTGGTAACCCTTGAAGAAAAACTTGTTCTGGTCATGGAATCTCATGATGTTTTCCTATATGTCCCATGGGTTACTGGAAATGTCTGCCCCCACAAGAGGCAACCACTAACCCTATGAAGGAGGTGAGTTCTTTTACTCGTTGCCTTTACCCAGCATTTTCTATTTGCCCTGGCATCCTGTCAGTACACTTAAAAATACACCCAGTGGGAATTAGGATAGTCATCCAGGTCTGTCTACATATACTTTTTTCTCAGTAGTCTTTTGTTACTGCTGAGTCATAGAGGGGCTTCATCAGAATTGCCAGTTCTGTTTACCGTTGGGTCACACCTTCAGAGATCAGGATTCAAGAAAGCCTAGGAAAGCCAGGCACGGTGGCTTGTTCCTGAAATCCAGTCCTCGGGAGGCTGAGGCAGGAGGGTCACTGTGAGTTCAACCACCGTGAGCTATAGAGTGAGTTCAGAAAGTCTAGTGTAAAATGTAGGAAAGCAACTTAACAAAACAGGAACATCTCCTAGAGACCATGACCCGAATCCTAAGTTTAAGAACAAACAGAAAGAGGAGCACCATGTATTTTTCTCTCATGCACAGAAGCTTTAAAAATGAAGACTCCAGGGGCCAGAGAGATGACTCAGTGGTTAGGTGCACTGACTGTTGTCCCAGAGGACCAGGGTTCGATACTCAGCAGCAACATGAAAACTCACAACCATCTGTAACTCCAGTTCCAGGAGACTCAACACCCTCTTCTGGGCTTCGTGGAGCCCAGGTATACACATGGTGCTCAGACAAACATTCAGGCAAAACACACATACACATAAAATAAAAATAATATTTTAAAAATTCGAATAAAAAACAATAGCTTAGCAGTAGAAAGACTGAGTATTAAGGACTAGGGAGGAGCTGTTGAGAAGGTAAATGGTGGAAGAGTGTGGTTGCCTTCCTACCCCTCTTTTTACTTTCTATTTGACAGGGCCATGCTAAATTGTCCAGGCTGGCCTTGAACTGTGACCCTCCTGCTCCTCTGAGATAACAGGCCTACACCATCCCCTGGTATTATGATTTTCAATATATAGTAAGTAGCAAGAAAGTGGGGATAGACAACGTTTTGCATCTACATTGAATCCCAGCTTTTAGTGGCATTTAAAATGGCTCCCAGGTCTGTTGGATCACTGTAAGTATTCATTCCACGGCTCAGATCATTACTGTGTGTTCATATTGGACAACTTAGTGTGACCCGTTACACAAGTTGTGGTGTCCGCTCTGAAACCCTCAAATGTCCCTCCCAGACTCCTTGCTGCTGTAGGCTGGATTCACGGGACCAGTGCCTACTGGAGAGTAGTTGAAACTGTGGCATGAAGCCGGGAAGCCGAGGAGAGCACACTGAGAACAGCTGAGACACCATCTCAAGCGCAACCTCAGGTACCTCAGGGCTGTCTGCAGCCAGTCACCCTGAAGAACTGTATGGTGCCTCTGAGGTGGTTTAGTGGGGAAAGGCACTTGTTGTCAAGCCTGCTGACAGGAGTTCGATCCTGAGGGCCTACGTGGTGGAAGGAGAGAACCAACCCCCACAAGTTGTCCTCTGCCCTCTACATGTATGCTATAGCGTGGACACTGACTCACACAAAACAATTTCTAAAAGGTTGCTTGATGGTAGGAAAAGGGACCCGTGGTGTCTTCATTCCAAGCCTCAGCTTGTAATTGGACAGAGGACTGACACTCATCAAAGTGGTTTTCTTCATGGAAAGGCAATTGGAAAGCAAGTGTCTCATTCCTAGTTAGAGTCACGGGTTCAGGTCACCATGCACACCTCGCCTGCCTTCGGGAGAAGAAAAGACAGCATAATTCAGCTCCAGCATTTCTCATAGCGAGCCCTCGGTTTTTAACTTGCACATTACAGACAGAGCACATTACTCCCTCCTGGTCCTCCCGTCCTGGGCACGAGATGTTTGCAGAATGATTCATCACAAGTGTGAATTTCCATGTAGAATTGTTTCTAGTCCCTTAAATGGCATTTTTCGGGGCCTCTCTCTGTCTACAGTTTCGATTAATCAAAATGAATAGTCCAAAAACAACTAGCCATTTGTGTGCTTAGATGATTGTAATCAGTGTGTATATTTCTCCCTTAGCAATGTCTTCATTGGAAAGACCGAAAACATTTTATGTTTCCAAAACACTCACACCCACAGCCCCTTCTCGAGGAGTTAAAATAATCAACCCCTGGACAATCCCCTAGGAGCCAGGAAATGTTACCCTTTTCTCTCACTTGCCTGAATTAACAGATCAGATGCATAGAACAGGCAACATCCCATCTTGCCCCATCCCCAAATCAGCTGGGGACATCATCTGTCTAAGATCGAATCCCAGGGACCAAAGTGGATAGTATAAAGTTGACATGCTCTTGGAATCAAATCCTTGCCTGATGTCTGCCTCAGCCGCTTTCCACTTCTGATACGGGACCTTTCACTGTGTCTCAGAGTCCCAATACCTTGACATCTTCTCCATCCCAAGGAACCATAAATTGTCACCAATAGATAGATGTGACCCATGGGCAGGGGAAGTCCTTCATAGTCAACACATACACAGCTCAAGGCAAATATGTTCTCCTATTTTATTGTGTGTGTGTGTGTGTGTGTGTGTGTGTGTGTGTGTGTGTGTGTGTGTGTGTGTGTGTGTGTGCCTGTGTGAGTTTATGTGCACCATATGTGTTCAGGTGCCCATGGATGCTAAAAGAGAGCATCAGATTCCCTGGAACTGTAGTTACAAGCAGTTGTGAGCCACCTGCTGGGGGTGCTGGGAACTAACTGAACCTAGAGAAGCAAGAAGTACTGAGCCATCATAAGTGCTGAGCCATCTTTTCAGCCCATAGCATTTTATTAAATCTCATTCAGACGGATCACAACACATGCTTGTGATGATGAAAACACCTTTGCAGGTTCCGTACACTGCCGCAAGCCTTGTGATTCTCCCAACAGCTCTGTCAAGCGGGTTAGTTTTTCATTCCTGTTTTACAAAGGAGGGGAGTGATGCTGAGGAGACACCCGACCACCACACCGACTCAAGAAAAGCCTTTCTACCCAAAGTCAGTCATAAAAGAGAAACACTCTCTGCCTTACAGTGTTCTGGCCTTTTAATTGCTTATGAATTACTGTGGGCTTTTGTCCTTGAGACAGGATCTCATGTACCCCAAGGCTAGCAAGGAGCTCACTATGCAGCCAATGCTGACCATGGACTCTTGATTCTGCTGGGCCTACCTCCCAAGTCCTACCTCACAGGTGGGCTTCATCACACCCACCTTCTAGTTGCAATTCTTAACTATTCTCTGCCCTAGTCCATCAGTAGATTTCACACATGTGTGTGGGTTTGAACGCATGTGGTACTAAGGTTCATCTAAAGTTACTTCAGAAAAGTCATTCAGTGAGTTCCACTATGGGTGATTCACACACACGCGCGTGCACACACACACACACACACACACACACACACACACACACACACACACACACATACACACACGCACACACCAGCAATTCTCCTCTTAAGTACATCCTATAGGGTATTATGAGAATGTTTGGGACGTATTGTTGGTGTTAGCGGAGAAAAGCATGGGGACTGTCCTTGCAACACTCCATCACAGACACTAATGAGAAAGAAGAAAAGAACTGATTCATGCAACAGAGATAAATCTCAGAGATCTGGTGGCCAGCTAACAGTCCTGGGAGACTTGGTTGTGGAGTGCTTGTCTTGCACAAGGCCCGGGTTCAGTCCCCAGATCTGTGCAACAATAGTAACAGTTATGCTCAGGTGACAGAGAGGACCTCTTCCATGGTGGCATTTGCTGAAATTGCAGAAACAGGCAAAATTATTCTTTGTTTTAAAGTTAAGATACTAGTTACACTGCAGGCTGCAATGACAGAAGGGTGGCCTGGGAGTATAATAATCAATCATGTTTTGATACGAGTGGTTGCAGTTGATGGAAACTGGTTGAGCTAGGCACTGTGATATGCACAGGTTAGCGCTTCAGCAATTTTCTTCAAATTTCCCAACTGTTTCACAAAACAAAATACGATTTTTTTCTTTACCCTCTACAGCTGGGACCCGCTAAGTTACACGAGTAAGCTATTAGCCCTTCACCAGCGTACAGCATCAGCTGTGCATCTGCAGAGGCTGCCTTAGTCTGAGCTGGATACCGCTGGCCTGTGCCGCTCCCATGATTCCTGTGTTCCCTGGTTTGCAGTCCTCCTAAGTCTGTGTTCTGCTCTCTTCCCATACATGGTTCTGACGTCTAACACTGATGAGAGCTGATTTGATCGGATCTCAGAAATTCATTTTCCATTTCCTAATTGCAATGGGAGCCATAACACAATTGCAGGAGGCAGTTTACCATCCAAGCCTAAAACAAGGACAGACGGCACACAAATCCCTCTTTCAAACATTCTCCATTTTAAATTCACTTTGAACCTCACTGTATAATTGTAGAGCTTTGCTGAGGATGAATTCTTACTACAAACTGGAGTAATTGATATTTCCCCTCTTATTCTTGCTAGTTCGTTTTCAAGGTCAACAACAATATTAATTCAATTTCACATTTTATTAAATGATACGGTGATGTTCCAAATCCTCTCTAGCCTCGACTGTAACTCTTCCTGAGCTTTGATTAGTCTAGCCCATCAAAACCATAGCAGTGAGGACCCCCCCATTCACACAGGGGGAGAAGTAAATTAGTTGATGACTTTTCCGAAGGCCGGAAATATTCCCTGGAGGGAGGAAAGTGAGCGATGCATGCGCACACAATTGGGAGTTTTCTCTTTTTGTTGTTTTTGCTGGGCGTGTGCAGTGTGTGTGTGTGTGTGTGTGTGTGTGTGTGTGTGTGTGTGTGAGTGTGAGTGGATGTGTGGATGTGTGGTGAGTGTGTGTGTGGGTGTGTGGTGTTCCTGTGTGTGGTGTGTGTGTATGGTGTTCCTGTGTGTGGTGTGTTCCTGTGTGTGTGTGTATTGTGGTGTGTTCCTATGTGTTTGTGTGGTGTGGTGTGTGTGTGTGTGTGTGTGTGTGTGTGTGTGTGTGTGTGTGGTGTTCCTGTGTGTTTGTGTGGTGTGTGTGTGTGTGTGTGTGTGTGTGGTGTTCCTGTGTGTTTGTGTGGGGTGTGTGTGTTTGTGCATGTGTGTGTGTGGTGTGTTCCTGTGTGTGTGAGTGTATATGTGTGGTGTGTTCCTGTGTGGTGTGTGTGTGTGTGTGTGTGTGTGTGCATGTATGTGTGTGTGTGTATGTGTGTGTGGTGTTCCTGTGTGTTTGTGGGGGGGGGGTGTGTATGCATGTGTATGGTGTGTGTTCCTCTGTGTGTGTGTGTGTGTGTGTGTGTGTGTGTGTGTGTGTGTGTGTGGTGTGTTCCTGTGTGTGTACATGTGTGAGGATGCACATAGAAACCAGAGGTCAGTGTTGTCTTCCTGGATCATGCTGTACCTTATTTTATAAGAGCTGACCTGTCATGGAACCTAAAGACCATTAAGGTGGCTAAGTTAGCCTGCCCACAAGCCCTGGGGGCCTCCTGCCCCGCCCTTGCTCCCCAGTGCTGGCATTACAGGCATACATTGCTGCCCTCTTTTTTACATGCATGCTGGGAATCTGAACTCAGGTCCTCCCACTGTCACAGCTAACATGTTACCCCTGAGTCATCTCCCCAGCCCACTGTTGTTAAACTTTATAATCAACCCACAGTACAGTGTTATCAGGTAATTACAATGTCTAACAAAGTATCTGGCCTTGAGAGTTGGGGAGATACTCAGTGAGTAAGCATATTTGTACAACAAGCATGAAGACCTGAGTTCAAATCCTCACAGCACCATGTGAAAAATGCTGGGCATAGCTACACATGCCTATAAGCCCAGCACTGGGTATAGCAGGCAGACAGGTCTCAGGAGTTCACTGAACATCTAGCTTAGCCAAAATAGTGAGCTTCCAGTTTCATGAGAGACGCTCTCTCAACTCAATGAAGCATAGAGCAATAGTGGAAAATTCCCAATGTCCCCCTCTGACCTTCGTGTGACAATACGTGGGAGCTCACATGGAAGTGTATATTTGCACACTCATAAGCATGCACCACACACACACACACACACACACACACACACACACACACACACACATGATTTGTCCTAGACAAATGATAGTACACACCTATAATCATAGCAGTTGGTGGTAGAGGCAGGAGGATCAGGAGTTTGAAGTCAACATTTTCTATATGTTGAGTTTGAGCCTAGCCTAAGCTTCATGAAACCCCACCCCCCCCAAAAAAAAAAGCAGCCTAAATAGTTCCTAGGTTGCTTCTTTTGGGGGGTTTTATTGGGCTAGTCAGACTTAAGGCTATTTTTAATTGTTTTTACAATCAACACATAAATACAAGTTTCAGTCACCTGAGAATAGATATTCTTTTCCATCAAGGTAAATATCTACACCAGGAAAACAAAAACTGCCAACACTAGGGAGGAAGAGCCAGGAGGATCCCAGTGAATTGAAGGCCAATCTGGTCTACAGAGCAAGTTCTAGGTCAGCTGGTGCTATACCGTGAGACCTTGTCTCAAAAAAACTCTTTAAAGAATAAAACAAAAACAAGTAAGCCATACCTATCTTGTTTATGTTTTATTCTCTGATTGGATCTCTAATTTAAAATCATACAGAATAGTCAATTTTTCTTATAATAGTTCAAAATTCTTAACCCATGAAAATATGCGTACTTGTATCTCATCCAGTCTAATAAAAGTGTGGTATCGTCACTGATAAAGTTTTTTACTATTTAGATTCCAAACACTGCTTTTATTACTGACAACTGTGTGGGAGGAAAACCATGAGTCTGGCTGTTCCTTTCGGGAGCATGCTTCTTCCTGTAAGTGACAGTGATTTCTGTGACAACTTTCCATCTGCTTCCCACTATTTCACAGGCTCTTCAAATTAAGCTTACATATGCCAGAGTTCCAGGATTATCCCTGTGTTTGCATAAACCATATGGCTCATTGACAGAGATGATTATGCCAATAACATTAGGGAAATATTTAAATGTCATGTCTGTTACATAATGAAAATCATGTAAAATGAGGATGAAGTTAGCATGAGAAGTACTCTTACTATATAAATTCATTCATAATTGATATATTATTTTTTGTTTTGTTTCGTGAGACAAAGTCTCATGTAACACAGGCTAGCCTCATCATACTTGCTGTGTAGCTAAGATGGTTCTTGAACTTCTGATCCTCACTCTACCTGCCATGTGCTGGGATTACGGATATAAGTCACCATATCCAGCTTATAATCAATCTTTAAGCCAGTAATCACAGGTTTCTCTTTGAGTTCTAAAACACAAAGTGATTTAAATTCTATGAATATTCTAAACGGAGTATCCTGGTGAAGGGACCAGCTTCCCTTTTGGCAGCCATAACGCCGAACACGTGCTTCTATGACCTTGTCCCAGACACTAGAAAGTCAGATGCCTGCCTCGTGACAAGGAAACAATCAAAAGTTAGTCACTAGATAGCCAGATGCCTGTCTCGTGACAAGGAGCCAATCAGAAGTTAGCTGGTGGCGCTGTGCTTTATGGCTCTGGGTGTGCTTTACAGACAAGCGCACAGCAATGACGTAGAGAGCATAGCAACCACCCTGGGAGGGCCTATGGGCCATAACAATCAGTTGACCAATCAACACAGGGCAAACCCTCCAAGCCTGGAGGCACACCAATCCTGAGCCTGTGTGTACCCCTAGACACTCCCCTTACGCTGCCCTATAAAGATCTGAACGCAGCGGCTTCAAACTGTCTTTGCTAGCCATCCGCCATGGTGGGTGGGTGAAAGACCCGAGCTAACATGAGGTTAGCTCGTTAAACTACAATAAAGCCTCATGCAATTTACATCAAGCTTTCGCCTCCATTCTGTGATTGGGGTGGCCGAGGTCCTGAGCTAAGATTCTGGAAGCCTCAGCTTTCCAAGGGTCTTACACTGGAGTTCAGGCAACGTGCAACCTGCAGAGTCGGCCTGAGGTTCCGAGAAGAACTGTGCATTAGCAACCTTGATAGACAAATTGTCCTGAAAAAATGCAAAGCTCACCAACAGCAAGGAGGGACTACAAATCAAGCAAATTTGGAAACTCTCCTCACCACCAAAGCCTCCTTGTATTACTAGAGTCGGTCTTCGGAAATTATCGGGTCCTGAGAAGTGCCCTGAATCTTTTCTTAAGGTTAAGCCTTCTACCATGATTTCTTCTTTGGCCATATCTGACAATGACCTCCATCCATGCAGTCTGGGAGAGGAAAACCCATCACAGCTCTTAACCCTTTGAAAGACCCCCAGAGGCTCAGGCCCCAGGATCTCAGTCCAGGACCTTGGCCACCCAAATCACCAGGCAGTTTGCTTGATGCAAACTGCACGAGGCTTTATTGTAGTTGTTTAACAAGCTAACCCCATGTTAGCTCTGGTCTTTCATCCACCCACCATGGTGGATGGCTAGAAAGACACGGTTTATCTTATAGGACAGCGTAAGGGGAGCGTCTAGGGGTACGCACAGGCTCAGGATTGGTGTGCCTCCAGGCTTGGAGGGTTTGCCCTGTGTTGATTGGCCAACTGGTTGCTACGGCCCATAGGCCTCCCAGGGTGGTTGCTATGCTCTCTACGTCATTGCTGTGCACTTGTCCGTAAAGCACACTCAGAGCCATAAAGCATAGCACCACCAGCTAACTTCTGATTGGCTCCTTGTCACGAGGCAGGCATCTGACCTACTAGTGACCAAGGCAAGGTCAGACAAGTACGTGTTCGGCTGTTATGGCTGCTGAAATGGGGAGCTGGTCCCTTCACCTTAAGCACCGAAACGTTTGATCCTGAAAAAGGCAAATGTACAAATGACTCCATTTCCTGTTCTAAAACTATTCATCTAAGGAGACTTCCTTGAAGCTGCAGGCACTAATTTTAGATGACATTGCTAAATGGGTTTGTTTCCTTTTTTTTTTTTTTTTTTTTTCCCCGAGCAGACTGGTCTGCCTTGCATCTAGAAAAAGAATATGTATATCCCGTGACCCCGGAGAGCCGCCCTGTTGTAATCCCCTCCAGCCACTCAAACTCGACCTTGTGCCCCACACCGCCTGTATTTGTTTCCATCCACTTAGGCCATGGAAATTCCCAGTAGAAACATTCGAGTTTGAGAAAGGCAAGTCAGGACATCTGGGCTCTGTCCACATCCATCTCCCTAGCGAAGAGCAGAACTCTGAGAAATAGGATAAGTATGTTTCCATTGGGATTCTATCTTCTAAAAAGCAGAGATATGGGTAAGCAATGTTGGAGGAATTGTCTTACCAGTTGGGCAGGGTGGTCCCTGGCAGGAGGGCATTATCTGAAGCAGGCACAAACATGGAGGGCCAGAAATAAATTTACAGTTCAGTTTGTTCAGGGTGGCATCTGCCCTAATGCAGTACTTCTTACTGTTGTTTATCTCTGACCTCTTTGAGTACATGGTAAGACATTGTAGAACCTTCCTCTAATATTCCTGAACGTGTGGCTGCATTGCATGCAATGGCATGTAACCTGCTCTCCCCTTTATAGCTGAAAATACCATAGCCCGTGCATGTTCTGGTCTCTGTTGCTATGATGAGATACTGACAAAGAGCAGCTTAGGGGAGGAGGGGATTATTTGGCTTACAATTCCAGGTTCATGTCCATTACTGGGCAAAAGGGACAGTAAGAACTTAAAGCAGCTCATGAAATCGCATGCACAGTCAGGAGCAGAGAGATGATTGCTCCCATACTGCCTATTTGTTTGTGGTTCAGCCAGCCCCCTGAGGTAGGGAGTCACGAGCAAGAGGGCAGCCTGGGCTCATAGCAAAACCCTGTCTCAAAGAATAAAGAAAAGCAGTGTGGTTAAAATATTTGCCTTAATTCCATGAACTTCAAGGCCTCCTGATGCACAAGGTTAAGAATCCTTAATGAATCCCTGGACCACAAAGGTGTGCCTCAGTGGAAGAGCACTTCCAGCAAACTTGAATTCTTGGGCTTGACCCCTAGTACCAAAAACAAGACAAGAAAGAGTGAACCCAGGCTGTAGGGGGCCATCCTGCCAGGAGCTTGGAGAGCTCAAGTCACTCCTATTGTCTTACAGGATGCCCTAGCCTTGGTAGTGAATGGTTCCTATCTAAATAACAATAGACCTAGGCCCAGGTGAGTTTACACTCACACTGAAGGCTAGATGATACATGCAGCGATGAAGGCCAGGAGTGTCTTTAGAATGGCTAGTTGCTCTTTATACATGATAACAGAAGTCTTCTGCCATTGTGCCCACCTTTGGCTGGTTGCTTAAGATGATGCATGAATAAACTGGGTGCATTCAGGGTGGACTGATTCTGCCCTCCTGACACTATCCTATGTCTCCATCTTTCCTTTAACACCTATAGCTAGTCTTCCCTCACCCACACTCCCCCACTCAGGAATGGACCCAATGCTGTTTGGCTGGTCCTGATCACAGCACTGCAAACACCAGTCCGTGAATACAACTCCCACAATGTGGGGCTAATACTGACAGGTCCTCTGTCCTTTTCATGTCTTTCCATGCTTGATTTAAATTTGTGAGTCCACATGTATACAATGAAAGTAGTGTAAGACCCTCGGAAAGCTGAGGCTTCCAGAATCTTAGCTCAGGACCTCGGCCACCCCAATCACAGAATGGAGTCGAAAGCTTGATGAAAATTGCATGAGGCTTTATTGTAATTTAACGAGCTAACCTCATGTTAGCTCGGGTCTTTCACCCACCCGCCATGGCGGATAGCTAGAAAAGTCAGTTCGAAGCCGCTGTGTACAGATCTTTATAGAGCAGTGTAAGGGGAGTGTCTAGGAGTACGCACAGGCTCACGATTGGTGTGCCTCCAGGCTTGGAGGGTTTGCCCTGTGTTGATTGGTCAACTGGTTGTTATGGTCCATAGGCCCTCCCAGGGTGGTTGCTATGCTCTCTACGTCATTGCTGTGCGCTTGTCTGTAAAGCACACCCAGAGCCATAAAGCACAGCGCCACCAGCTAACTTCTGATTGGTTCCTTGTCACGAGACAGACATCTGTCTTTCTAGTGACTAACTTCTGATTGTTTCCTTGTCACGAGGTAGGCATCTGACTTTCTGGTTTCTAGGACAAGGTCATAGAAGCACGTGTTCGGCCATTATGGCTGCCAAAAGGGAAGCTGGTCCCTTCAGTAGTATTCTATGCCTTAGTACAAATTATTAAACTTGGAATAAACACACAGGAATTACTGACACCAATGCTCAATACACCAGGAACCTTCAGTAGCTGTTAGTTCTTATGATGTTCAGTGCTAAGGCATAAAATAATTTATTCTGAAGTTAGCATTTTCAGTCAGTGTGTGAGTTCTCCTCGCTGTGCCCAAACACCTGGCAAGAGGCAGCTTGAGGCAGGAAAGTCTGTTTCAGCTCGTTTTGTGGTTCATCATGGTTAGAGGCAAGAGCCTCCACAGTAGCTGGAGTGTGCCCCTGAGAACCCCCTCCAGCACCTCACATGTTGGTGGAACAAGAAGCAGAGAATACACAGGAAGTAGAGCCTGGCTATCAGACCTCAGGGCCCAGCTATCCCAGTAGCTTACTTCTTCCAGCAAGGTTCCAACTCCTGAAAGATCCCCAGCGCCACCTGCTGGGGAGTGAGTATTCACACACATTGCAGCCTTATGGGAGACATTTCTTCTTTTAAATAAAATTTTATTTAAATTAAAAACAATCTTATTTTACATACCAATCCCAGTTCCCTCTCCCTCCTGTCCTCCCATGCCCTCACCAATCTCCCATCCACTTCCCAGGGAGGATGAGGCCTCCCATGAGGGATTATCAAAGTCTGTCACATCATTTGGGTCGGGGCTTAGGCCCTCTAAGCTGAGAGAGTGCCCCTCCATAGGGAATGTGCTCCCAAAGTCCATTCATGCACTAAGGATAAATACTGGTTCCACTACCAGAGGCCCTATCGACTGCCCAGGCCACCCAATTGACACCCATGTTCAGGGGGCCTGGTTTGGTCTTATGCTGGCTCCCCAGCTGTCAGTCTGGGGTCCATGAGTTCCCATTTGCTCAGGTCAGCTGCTTCTGTGGGTTTCCCCAGCATGGTCTTGACCCCTTTGCTCATCACTCCTCCCTCTCTACAACTAGATTCCAGGAGTTCAGCTCAGTGCTTAGCTGTGACTCTCTGCTTCTGCTTCCATCAGGTACTGGATGAAGGCTCTAGGATGGCATTTAAGGTAGTCACCAATCTCATTATAGGGGAGGGACATTTAAGGTAGCCTCTCCACTATTGCTTAGATTCTTAGTTGGGGGTCATCCTTGTGGATCCCTGGACATTTCACTGGTGCAATATTTCTCTTTAAACCTGTACTGGTTCCCTCTATTAAGGTCTCTCTTTCCTTGCTGCCCTTCTCTATTCTTTCCCCAACCCAATCTTCCGGATCCCTCATGTTTGCCTGGTCCCCTTCTCCCCTCCTCTTCCTCCTGCCTCCCTCCCCACTTCCCCCGTGCTCCCAACTTATTCAGGAGATCTTGTCCCTTTCCCCTTCTCTGGGGAACCAAGTATGTCTCTCTTGGGGTCCTCCTTGTTTCCCAGATTCTCTGGGGTTGTGAATTATAGGCTGGTAATCCTTTGCTCTGTCTAATATCCATGTATGAGTGAGTACATACCATGTTTGCCTTTCTGTATCTGGGTTACCTCACTCAACATGGTTTCTTCTAGTTCCAGACATTTACCTGCGAATTTCAAGATTTCATTGTTTTTGTTTTTGTTTTTGTTTTTTTCTGCTGAGTAGTACTCCGTTGTGTAAATGTACCACATTTTCTTTATCCCTTCTTCAGTTGAGGGGTATCTAGGTTGCTTCCAGGTTCTGGCTATTACAAATAATGCTGCTATGAACATAGTTGAACAGAAGTCCTTGTATGAATGTGCTTCTTTTGGGTATATGTCCAGGAGTTGAATTGCTGGATCTTGAGGTAGACTGATTCCCATTTTCCTGAGCAACCACCATACTGATTTCCAAAGTGGCTGCACATGTTCACACTCCACAGTCAATATACTTTGTAAACTAGGAACAGCTTTTAGTTCTGCATCCATGAATTGACCAATCTTAGCTTTATCTATCTCATAACATGGTTTTATTTATATTGATATGTATGTATGTTTTTATGTATGCCATGTGTGCACGGGTGCCCAGAGAGGCCAGAAGAGTATGTGGAATATCCTAGAAATGAAGTTACAGGTGGCTGTGAGCTCTGGACATAGGTGCTGGGAACCAAATTGGGTTCTCTGGAAGAGCAGCAAATGCTCTTAACCACTAAGCCATTTATCTCCAGCCCCTCATAACACTTCAATAATATCTAGTTTTAGAACGAAATAAATCACATTGAGTACAGAATATGGTTTTGGTGAGTTGCCCTGGACAATGGCCCAAAATCTGAACTTAACATGGCTTTCTAAAGTCAAACCAATTAATTACTCTTATTATGCAAGAAAATGCTCCTTGACTCACTGTGAAACATGTCCTACCATTACCTCCCTCAACAAAACTGGATGACGATGTAAGAAAAAAAATGAGGGCAGTGATGAGAAGGTTGGGAGCCAGAAAATGTAAGTTTTGGATAAATTAAAAGGAAAAAATATTGAATGCCCACAAGTTGTCCTCTGACCTACACAGACACCATGGTACATGCAGGCGCACAAGTATAGACACCACACACACACACACACACACACACACACACACACACACACACAAATGTTAAAATTAAATAATAATTTGGAGGATGGAAAGATGGTTCAGCAGTTAGGAGCACTTGTTGCTCTTGCAGAAAACTCCCCAGTTTCAGTTCCCAGCACTTCCATGGTCATTTACAACCATTCATAACCCTAGTTCCAGGGTATCTAACACCTTCCTCTGACCTCGGTGGGTACCAGACATACATACATGTGGTGCACATACATACCTAAGTGCAGCCAAAACACTCATAAAACAAACAAAAACAGAATTTTTTCTAAAATTAATGACCTCTCTGTGAATAGAAATTGACTCATCAAATATTGTACTTAGTTTATTGATTAATGAGAATTTGAGATGTTACAGTTGATCAAAGAGGAATTCAAACAATATATGCCTGCGGGTGCTCCAATATATCTACAAATAGGTATAAAACACATTTGCCCACAGGGCAGTCAGAGATGGCATCCCACTGGGTATGTCTAATTTCAGAATGCTATTCCAACCACAGTAAGAAAAACACAAATATGACATTTCCAGATTTAGTCAACTAGGGACACTGAGTCAGCCCAGCTTAAAACAGTCACAAAACACAATCATTCCAAGATGGTGAGTTGTGTCTCTTATCTGTTGATCTAAAATTAAATTTCCTGTGCAGCTCTGACGTGGAGACTATAGTCCTTCAGAAAAAGAAGGAAAAAGATAGAAAACCTGAGACACAGCTCCTAAAACCAAAGCAGTGAGAAGAAAGTAACATCCAACAGCTGATTCCCTTCCAGCATCTATGGTTCAATGCCCAACATACACACACACACACACACACACACACACACACACACACACACACACACACAACTCAATAAATGAGGAAAGAGGGGAAATGTATATGTACACATTCATGTTACAGAGGTACACAGATCATACACACGTGTGTATACCAGAGCTCAATGTCCAGTGTCTTCCTCCATTGATCTCCACCTTGCTTGCTTTTAGATGAATCTGGAGTTTATCAGTTCAGCTGGACTTTTGGCCAGGGAGTTGCTGGGACCCTTCCTGTCTCTGCCTTGCCAGCACTGGATTACAGACATGCACCACCACACCAGCTTTTACATGCATTCTGGGCTTGGATCCCAGGTCTTCATGCTTGCACAGCAAGCTCTTTCCCAACTGAGCCAACTTCTCAGGCCCAAAGAGAGAGATTTTGAAATGAACCCTCAAAGACAGCCTCCATAGTCAGGCTGAAAACATAAAATGTCACCTAGTCCTTTAGCAAATGACCTCAAACCATTCCAACTACCACCCTGCTGGACTACAGGGCCCTTTGACAAGCATGCCAGTACCAAGCTCAAGCAGCTCACACACTGCTGAGCTCCCCATGCTGTTATTGTTCCTCTTGGGGTAAGAATAATACAATCATGAGATGTAGACCCATGGTCGGAGTGCCTCAGATATCAACTCATTTTAAAGAGCCAAGCCTGATGACATGTGTTGAAATCCCAGGACTCACGGTGAACAGAAAGAACTGACTCCTTAAAGTTGCCCTTCGACCTGCACGTGGGTATCATATACACAAGCATATATTCATACACACACAGACACAGACATACACACACAAATAAAAATGTAATCTTTAAGAATTTTTTCACAAGCCAGTGTTTATGTAAATGGATAAACAATAAATTCTATAAAAACTCCTAAGGTTAAGTACAAGTGAATTGATGTTATAAAAGATAAGAACACTAAGTTAATTTAATCGTATCTCAGAATAGAACGTGGAGGGAACTTGAAAAGTTGTAGTTGGTTTCCTGCCTCTACAGTTGTTGAAAAGTTTATTCCAGAGGAGGAAACATTTTTACTATAACTTTGGGCAAACCTGATCTACAAAGTGAGCTTCAAGATAGCCAGGACTGTTAAAACAGAGAAAACCTGTCTTGAAAAACAAAACAAAAGAAGCAAACAACGACGATGAGACCCCCACCACAATTTCACCAGGACTATTGATGAAGGAAGTCCTTCTGTATATATGTTTCTATTATTGGTTGATGATTAAAACACTGTTTGGTCAATGAGAGAGGACTAGGAGACAAGGAGAATTCTGGGAAAGGTAGGCAGAGGGAGCCTGCCAAAACAGATGCCATGTAGACCACAAAGGAGTAGCAAGTCCGGACCCTTCTCTAGTAAGATAAGACCACATGGAAATACATACACTAAGAGAAATGGGTTAATACTTAAGACAGAGCTAGCCAATAAGAAGCCCTAGTCACAGAAGAAACCATCCTGAGTGAGGTAACCCAATCACAAAAAGACAAACATGGTATGTACTCACTCATATATGATTTTTAGACATAGAGCAAAGGTTTACCAGCCTATAATCCTCTTCCCCAAAGAAACTAGAAATCATGAATGACTCTAAGGGATAAATGGACCCCAGGAATAGGAAGTGGCATAAACTCCCGAGCTAATTGAGAGCATGAGGGTAGGGGAGTGGGTGCTGCCTCAATAAGAGCACAAGAAGAAGAGGAGAGGAGAAGAAATGGAAGAGCAGATATATTGAGTTGGGGGAAGAATAGAGGAGAGAGAGCAGGATAAGAGATACCATATCAGAGGGAGCCACTATAGGTCCGAGAAGAGATCTGGAACTAGAAAGATCTCCAGAGACCTACTAGGATGACACGATCTGACAGTCCAGGCAGTGGAGGAGAGGATGGCCTAGAAGCCCTTCCCCTAGAATGAGATTGATGACTATTCTCTATGCTATCCTAGAGTCCTCATCCAGTGGCTGATGGAAGCAGAGACACACATCCACAGAAATACACTGAGCTGAATTCTGGAACCTAGTTGAAGAGAGGGAGGAATGAAGAACGAAGGGGTCTGTACCAGGTTGGAGAAACCCACATAAACAGTTGGCCTGAAAAAGGGAAAGCATATCGACCCCAGACGCTCTTTGGGAGGCCAGTACGGGACTAATCCAGCCCCCTGATCATGGATGCCATCGGGGAGGCCCCTGCACTCCTGGGAGCCTCCGGAGGTGGACTGGCTTTTTGCCCTGGTGTATGTGGGGGACTTCGAGAGCCCATCCCACTTGAAGGGATGCACTCTGTCTCTGAACACATGGGGAGGGACCCAGGCCCAGCACAGGAAGATTTGGTGGACTTGGTGGAGCCCCGGTTGGGGGCCCTACCCTGCCTGGGGAGTGGTGGGTGGATGGGGTGGGGGGTAGGTTGGAGGTGGGGGAGAAGGAATGGGGGTAAGGGGAGGGAGAGGGAGAGGGAGAGGGGAAGTACATGTGAAACAAGCCTGTTCCCTAACTTGAATTAATAATAATAAAAAGAGAGAAAAAAATAAAAAAAAGAAGCCCTAGTCATTAGCCAATAATTTTATAATTAATATAAGTCTTTGTGTGCTTATTTGGGGCTGAGAAGGGTAGCATGGTGGGATCTGATAGGAAAGAAAAAACAACAACAGACTATGATAACACCATTAAGCTGAGCAACACCAACAAAAGATTGGCTTTGGACTACAAACTGCTCAGAACAATTTCAAAGTGGCCAGCTGAGATGATCCAGCCTCACAGACTACTCTAGCCAGGACTTGAGACAAGCTCTACACTTTCCCGCTATGCAGAGACTGAACAAAAATGATACAGTTTGACAGTTAACCCAAAGTTTTTTTTTCCCCTGAAGATGTCATCACCCCCAGGCAGCAGGAAGTAACTTAAAGAACACGATGCCCACATTCCTAAGAGGTAGGGTGGGTGGTTTTTGGTCATTCAATGGGTTGTGGATATTTGTCATTGTTTAAAATGTTGCTGGTTACAATCAGGAAAAAAAAGTTGAACAAAGGGGATTAGATTCAAGGTTTTTGTTTTTAAAAAGGATACAGAAATGTTAGCATAAAAGGATAGATTATTGAATCATTGAATCTACTCTTAAAAAGAAAAAAGGGAGGCTATAGATATGATAAGATAAAAAGGTAGATTATTGAACCTACTCTTAAAAAGCAGCTACTAGTTTTAAATATTTTACATTGGATTAGACTTTTGGATATGCAAATATCATATATTGATACAAATTTGAAAATGATTTTGTTAAAACATATTGTACATATATTTCTAATCTTGTTCAAGGTATTGTACCTATACAGCTCATTTATCAATGTAATGCAAATTTCTAGTTCTTGAAAGTTATTACCAACTATATAAGATAATAAGGAAATGTAGATGAGTAATTAGTCCATTATAATTGTACTTGTAATCACATTAGGTAATGTATTCAAGATCAAACAGATATATCCTAGAAAGACAGGTATTCTTCAAACACTTCAGAGATTTACAGAATATGGCATTTAAACTGTTTTAATAACATAGGCATTTTTTTATGACAATGAGACATGTCTGCCCCTGGCAGCACCATTCTACTTAAAGACAGTGACTGCAAAACCTTGCCAAGTCTAGGCAGGACAGCCCTTCAGAAAATCCTGCTTCACAGAAAAGTCTGTCAGAGATGCTAGGCCTATAGGCCTAAGATGGATGTCCCAATGTTACGGAGGAACCTTGGGTGACGGTCCAGGGTCAGCTGTTTTTATCATTTCTCACAGTTTTTGAAAGTCACTTGCTCACACTTCCTGCCTACTCGGTCAATATTTCCTTCTTAGGTCTCTAAGGGAGTTAAAGACTAGTTAGTATAGTTATAGTTTTCATTGCTTACCAGACTCAGAAAAGAAATTCACTAAAGATGTGTAAGGTATAAAAGGTTAAGAGACATTAAAAGATAATTTGATAATGCAAATTAGAATAGAAAGTAAATTAGGTATAAGACTTTGGACTCACCAAGATAGGAGAGATAATGAAGTATTTTCTCTGAATTTGTCAAATGCAAATGGACTAGATATTTTCTCTGAGTTTATCAAATGCAAATAGACTAGATATATTTTCTGAATTTGTCAAATGCAAATGGACTAGATATGTTTTTCTGAATTTGTCAAATGCAAATGGACTAGACACTGTCGAGGAACTTATTGCTTGTATATATATATTGTATATACTTATTGTTACTTATTGTATATAGTTTTTCTTATGTTAGTTATAGCCCTTTTCTTTTACTATTAGACAAAAAGGGGAAATTGCAGTGACATTATTTATGATTTACTAAAGCTTGCCTGAAGATTCAGAAAGCAGTGTCAGCCACAAGCCATAGAAGTCAGGCACACACCTTTAATCTCAGCAGCCAGAAGCTAGGAGGTGGGGGTACATGCCTTTAATCCTAGGACTCAGGATTAAGATAAAAGGTAGATGGATGTCTCTGAGTTCAAGGCCACCCAGGGATACACGAGACTGAATCAGTCTAAAAGAGTAACAGATCACATGTCTTTAATCCCAGCACTAGAGGAAGGTATAAAAGACAGAAGCAGGGTCTTCAGTATTCAGGAGGAAGCATTCAATCTCCAGCCATGCTGAGGAGAGGTTACAGCTTGTGGAGACAGGACCAGCCCATTCAGCCTGAGGTAGAGGCAAGAAGCTAGTGGCCCACTGCTTTGCTTCCCTGATCTTCAGGTTGAACCCCAATAGCTGTCTCTGGGTCTTTTATTTTTTGAGTTACAGTCAGGTGTCTTCCTCTATGTCTCTCTACCATATTTTTGTATTATTTTCTTCTTTAATTATTTTATTTTTGAGACTATAATATCATTACATTATTTCCCCCTTTCCCTTCCCCCCTGCAAACCCTCTCTTATACCCCCCAAACAGACATGCTCACATGGAAGTGCAGGTGGAGCCTGTGAGGCCTCAGCCCTACCCGAGGAACTACAAGCAACTAAGGAACAAGGAGAATGGGAAAAAATGCTCTTCCACAGGGAAGAGCACACCAATCAGTTATCCAATGCCAAATGGTCAGCACTGAAAATGTATGTACAAATAATATAACCCAGCCTGGGCAGGTTTTGCTGATATACTTAGGAATGCATAGACTTTATATCTCTCACTGAACTGTTGGACTGGCTGTGAAGAAGCTCCAGGGATTCTGTCTCCACCTCCAGCCCTAAGATTAAAACATGTGCCACCACACCTAGCCTTTAACTCAGACACTGTGGATCCAAACTCAGACCTCATGTTTGCATGGCAAGCACAGTACCCACTGAACTGTCTCCACAACCCCTTCCTTATTCTTAATTCGTTTTTTTCTTCTTTTGGTTTTTTGAGACAGGGTTTCTCTGTGTAACTCTGTCTTGGAGCTGGATCTGTAGACCAGGCTGGCTTTGAACTCACAGAGACCCACCTGCCTCTGCCTTCCAAGTGCAGGGTTTAAAGGCACGGGCCACTGCCACCTGTCATTCTTAATTCTTTATACCTTGTTCTTTGTTCTCTTCTTCCCATCTACAGACATTTTTCCCCAAGCTTCTGTTTATGCCAGTGCTGAATTCTGCTGGTGCTTTCTAAGCTTAACAGGTAAAACTGAGCTCTTTTCAAGCATCCCCCCTCCCATCCTAGAAAGTGGCCAATTGAATGTTGCCTTCTAGTATATTCTTGAGTCAAATATGCAATCAGATACCAAGTATGAGAATACGAACCACATGATGCATATTATTGTAACAGTACATATTACAGGGCACAGTATGATTTTATTCTCCTATGGAATGTGTGATGTGAAATTAGCATAGTTAGCATATTCATCTTCTTGAAATTATTTTTGAGGCTGGGTTATCTCCTATGGCTCAAACGGAACTCAATTTCATGATCTGCCTCCCAAGAGCAGGGATGACAAGCACATGTCACTACACCCAGTTCCTTGAACAGTTTTCATTTAATTTCAATTTATTTTTAAGCAATACATAAATACATTTAAAAATTATACAGGATGCCAAGCAATATTTTGATGTGTATATCCAAGTTTCAATCAGACAAAACATTTGCCCCCTTAAATGTTTGTCGTTTATGATAAAAAAAATTCCAATGTCCTTTTGTCTACCATTTGAGAATATGTAGCACATAAGTGTCATCTATATATAGTCATCTTCTACGCTTCTGAATTCTATTATACTGTAACCTTCGAGGAGATTTTCATTGATAACCATTCTTTTGTAACTAATGAGACATTCATTTACCCCTTATGAACTCATGGTGTGTCCAGATTCATCCTTTTTGCTATGGAGCCCTCTTGAATGTTGGTGAGGTACAGAAGGAAAAGTCCCTAGTGTTCTGTCTTTAATGTGGGAAGCTTTCTCTCCCTTTCTATATCAGAACAAAGCAGACACTACAAACAACCTAATAAACCATTTGCTGGAGGTTAAAACCATTTGCTGAAGTTCTCTAACCAGGAAACTGTGATCAACAAAATTCCTACCTCACCCAATCTTTCCCTAAGTTTCTACTGGATACACATTGTAACCTCTGCCCAACGCTAGATCAGGCTGGAGATGGCTCAGCTGTTGGATTATGCACTGCTCTTGTACAGAACCAAAGCTTGATTCTCAGCACCCGTTTGGGCAGTTCACTCCAGATTCAGGGGAATCCCAACCCTCTGGCCTCTGCAGACATTCGCATCCACATGGAGACATACACATGGAGAGACAGACAGACAGAGGAAGCGAGATAGAGAGAGAATTTTTAAAATAATAAAAGTTCATCTTTAAACATTATCTATCAGTCAAGTCATGAATCTCCAGGTCCTTCCAAATCTCCTAGAGGAGTTGATGGATTTGTTCTCCTCAAAGACATCACAGATACAGAACCCAGAAGGACCATGGGAAATTCAATTAATGTGATGCTGAGCAAACAAATTGATGTCTGTATAGTTCACTGGCGATTTCTAGAAGCACCCCAGTAAGTGTTGTTTTCTATTATTTATTTCAAAGATTATTAAAGAAGCATAGAATTGGAAACTTTGTCCCCTTCATTAAAATTTCTAACTGGAAAAAAAAAACCTATCCCCAATAAAAGAAAACCCACAGACAAAACCACACAAGGCCCTCTCCTGTGATCCCACACTCCCTTACAATCCAGGGCCTGGAGTCAGGATGTTTCAGGCCAAAGATCTGGAGCTCTCCCAAGGTGTCCTCCCATGGCCTCACCCAGGTTTGCTCCAGAACAGAAGAAGGCCTATCACACAGTAGGTGCTCAACAAATGTTTCTTAAGGTAATGAGTTCTTTCACTCAGATGTGAACACAATTGAAATTCACAGGTCAGTGTCTGGGACCACACTCAGTCTGTGAATACAGTAGTTCCCATGATGTGGTTGTATCTTTAGATACTGAACAGAAACAGCAGTACTTAACACCAACCAAGGCTAATTCTTGGGTTGGGGAGAAGAGGGTCATGACAATGGCCAAGATACATTTCCCAAGGTAGTTATGTCAGGTCAGCAAACACCTTGACTCTCACACTGAAATCAAGTCTTGACAAATGTTTCTTCAACTGATGCCAGGCATTGGTGGCGCACGCCTTTAATCCCAGCACTCAGGAGGCAGGGGCAATCGGATCTCTGTGAGTTCAAGGCCAGCCTGGTCTACAGAGTGAGTGCCAGAACAGGCTCCAAAGCAATACAGAGAAACCCTGTCTTGAAAAACCAAAAGAAAAAAGAAAAAGAAAAGAAAAACAAACAAACAAAAGTCTCTTCAACTGTGGACTGTAGCCCCTGGGTCATGCAGTTAAATGTGGGAGGCAAGAAAATCTGGCAACTGAAAATAAAATCAAAATAAAACATAAAATGAATCCAATCTGGAAGTAGCAAGTGCCTATGTTGCACTGTATGACTTCACTTGGTTTTGAACACACCACCTGTGTACTCAGCACAGTACACACTGTCAGCCCACACAACAGTACCAAACACTTTCTGAAATGCCTCAGATCCAAGTCAAGGCTATGTATGTTCTGAACTGTGGCGTTTTCACTGCACTTCTAAGCTTTCTGCTCATAAAAACAGTGGCCTAGCTACAGAAAACCAAGACTATACCCATTGTTACCCCTCCATGGATCAAGTTAGTATGTCTTCAGACTGAATTAGAATGTTTGATCTTTAAAATTTCTATTTGAGTTGCTGAGTTGAGTTTCATAAATAAATAAATTTTTAAAAACTGTGAAATGAATTTTGACTTGGGAATAAGAGAGAACTTCCAACCATTTCTGAAATGGCCCCAAACATATTTCTGCCATTATGTACTACATATTTTATGAGTATCAGTATTCCCAGAACTGATGATTATAAAATCAAAATATTGATCTATTCTGAAAAATGTTGAAATTTAATTCTTTATATAAAATTAAACAAGACATCCATCTCACCAGTATGCAAATTTGGTTCTATCTTTAGTCAATGGTAAAACTATGTGTATAACAAATATTTCTTTCAAATAAAATTCAATGTCTTAGCCACACACCTTCAACCCCAGCACTCGGGAGGCAGACAGGCAAATCTCCATGAGTTAGAGGCCAGCCATGGGTACATAGTAAGAAGGTGTCTCAAAACATAAATAAGTAAAATAAATGTCTTCACGATTTTATTACCAATAAATGTCTGATTTGCATATCTATTTCTTATATCTGTTGTGATGCTCAGCCTTCATTGTCAGCCTCATTGGGTTTAGAACATCAGGGAAATCACTGTTTGGCTTGTCTACAAGAGTGTTTCCAGGGAGGTGTGACTGGAGGGGAAAGGCCCACCTGAAATATGAAGATTCTTCCAGGAGTTAGGGTCCCCAGCTAGACAGACAGCAGAAAAACACAGGATCGTGGACTTCATCTCTCTGCTTCTTGATTGCAGATGCGTGAAGCACTCATCGCCATGCCTTCCCCGCTGTGACGACTGTACCTTCAAGCTAAGAGCCAAAATAATCCTTCTGCCTGCCTGCCCTCTCCTTCCTTCCCTCTCTCCTTCCTTCCTTCTTTCCTTCCCTCCTTCCTCCCTCCCTAAGTTTCTCTTTTGTAGGATAATTTTCACAACAGTGAAGAAGTAACTAACACACCTACACACTCAGGGTTGTGTAAAACTCCCTCTGGTGAAAAGGGGTCATGCGTGGGAAAAGTTTAAGCCTCCAAAGACAATTTCTGAAGCTCTGATGGGACCGTGGCCAGAGTTTAAGGCTGCAAATGGCAAAGCACATCTGGGCACCGACGGGTTCATGGGATCGACAGAGTCAAGATGGAAATCTAGCATACAAAGAAAACTCAGAGTGGGACCCCTTGGGGGAAAGAATGAGAGACTGATTCCCAAGAATTTTCTCTGCCCCGGGCACCGCACAGAGAAAGGAAGACAATAAAGAAGGCATGCAGAAAGGGCATTCTATAGATGAGAAAAAAGATGGAAAGCACCTTAATAGTGCCACACTAGTGAATGAGACGCTCTTAAAGTTGTGTAGAATAGGGAGGGGCTGGAGGCTCAGTGATTAAGAGCTCTGGCTGTTCTTCCAGAGGACCCAGGATCGATTCCCAGCAGCCACAAGGCAGCTTACAGCTGTCTGTAATTCCAGTGCAACAGGATCTGACTCCCTCTTGTGGGCACTACATACATGTAGTACATAAACATACATTCAGGCAAAACCCCTATACACAACAAGTAAAAGTAAATACAATCTCAAGAAAAAAATTTAAGTGTCCAGGGCAAACCAATAATTTGTTTATTATTGCCATATCTGTTGCAAAACTGTCTCTGTCCTAGAGACAGACATTATGACCCTTGATCCCTAACAATGAAAGAGAACAAACAGTAAGTACCTCAGAGGTCACCAATGGCTTAGTGACAGCCTGAGTATAATAGATTCTTGAAGAAATTTTTCAGGAGAACATTGACAATAAACACAGTATGATGGGCTTAATGGCAAACTTTGTTAGCTTGTCATTGCTAGCCTGTTGAGTTTTATGGACACTGAGAGAAGACATGAGATCCCCAAATCACAAAGAACAAGCTATTTTTCCTCGCAATAGTAACAATTACAGTATCAGTATTTGACCCAGTTTCCCTAAGACTCAAGTAGATGCCGAGGGCTAGATGAACTGTGTTCCAGCAGAAAACCTTGAGCTTGGAGAACTAAAATAACTAATCACTAAAATAGTGCACAACTGCCTACTAGAAAAGGAAGGATGGTTCAGAGCAATGCGGTTCTCCATCTGCCATCGTTTCTCAGTGCTGCTCTAAGTATCCAAAGGTGCAACAAAGTATCCAAAGGCGTACCAAATTATCCAAAGTTGTAACAAAGTATCCAAAAGTGCAGCTTGACCAATTTATGCTGATCCTCAGATTCTACAGGCCAGACACCAGAGTGTGAGCAGGGCTGCATTATTTCTAGGAGACCCAGAGGAGAAGCCATTTCCTTGACTTTTCAAGAAAAAGTGTGTGTGTGTGTGTGTGTGTGTGTGTGTGTGTGTGTGTGTGTGTGTGTGTGTGTGTGTGTGTGTGTGTGTGTTCACACACACATACATACATATACATATACATATACATATACATATACATATACATATACATATACGTATACATATACATAATTCCATGAGTCCTCTTAAGGAGGAGTTGTATCAACTGATTTTTCATTTAGTTTGGGGTTTGCCTTTTGCTTGAGTTTTAAGTTGGTAGGGAGGAGCAGCTGTTTGGCTTTTTAAAATAGTAGTCCTCCTGCCTCAGCTTCCTTAGTAACTGGGATAACAGGTGTGCATTACCACATTTAACCTACAGTGAAACTTTCTTTAGCAGAGATCTCTCAGTTTAATAAGGACCAAGTAGGTGACCAACTGCCATCTGATACAGGGGTCAGTGGACACTTCAGGAAACAAAGCAGACTCAATGACCCAACCAAGTTCCGGCTGAGGCCAACACCCAGGAAGTCTTTTGACTGTTCATTAATTTTTTTTCTTGTATAGTTGTATGTATGGTGTGGGAGAGGCACAGGCATGACATGTGTAGGGCAGAGGGCAGAGGATAACTTTTAGGAGTGGATTTTCTCCCCTTCACTGTGGGATCCAAAGGTTAAGCTCAGGTCTTCGGGTTTGCACAGCAAGTTTTTTTAAGTATTGAGCTGTCTTTCTGGGCAGATTATTTCATAAAATTCACCTATTTGGAGAAATTCTTTGTGTCTAACCTTAAATCTTACTATTTGTAGCTTCGTCTCAACCTCTCCCCAGGTGTCTCCTGCATATCCTTTGTGTGTCTCAGAGGGAAAAATGAGGTGACACTTTCTCTAATAAACTGTTTGGAAAGGAAAATTTCCCAGTTGTTCTTACAGCAACCCTATAAAAGGATTATTTGGACCATGTTTAGCTGTGCATACCTGTAACCCCAGCACTCAAAGGCTGGGGCACCAGGCTCATCACAAATTCAACCTGGCTGTGAATTAAGTCTGCAGGCAATCTGGGCCTTCTAGTGGGCACTTAACTCCAAACTCAAAACCACAAGTGTGAAATAAATATTAGCAGCTATTGGTTTTCCTGCAATGAAGACTTCTACCCATGTGGAGCTGTTCACATGGAAATAAACAGAGAAGTGTGTATGTTGTATGTTTGACTTACGATAGGTTGTTAATATGGAGGTTCCAATGAGGCACCAAGACAGAAGACATCATAATGCAGTGTGAGACCACAAGCCGGGCTTTCGGGGGAATCAGCCCGTCGCACCTCAACATGGCTCTTGAGATGCTTCAATACAGCAAGATCACAGAATACCAGACTGTTAGCTACTGATGTGATTTGTGGGGAGAACTTATTTGAAAGTAGAGGTTTTCCCCTAAAACTACGAATTTGACATCCTGAAGGACCCAGCCTGTAAACCCAACTACGTGGAAGGCTGATGCAGGAGAATTACAAATTCCAGACCTGCTTGAGGTGCAGAGAGAGATCAAGTCAACCCAGGCCGACTTAGGAAGATCCTGTTTTGAAAATACAAGGCAGACCTAGGTTCAAGTCTCAGTACTAAAAATAGATAAATAAAAAGCCCCACAGGCCTATGGTGCTTCCTCCCACCCAAAACAGCTGAAGAAAGAGTTTGTGGCTGGGATGTGGCACAACAATAGTTGGGTCCCCATCAACACTAACGCATAAAAGATAAAGTTTGCTTCTGTGTTGGCCTCAGCCTTCATTTCCTAAGTTCAAAAAAAAACTCTGCTTCCTATGGATGGTAGTTGGGCCTGTGGCCACCATGAATGGTGTATAAGTTGTTCAATGTCTAATGTTGAAGAAGGGGCCAGAGACTTATTGTTGCCATGTAAATCAAAGTATTCACTTTCTGCAGATGATAGCAGAGGGTTTTGTTCTAACAAAACCAGTCTGGGTTACAATCTCCTTATAAGTAGAAATGGAATGTCTGTAGCTAAAGAGATGGTTAGGACCAGCTGCTCTTTCAGAGGTCCTGAGTTCAATTCCCAGCAACCACTTGGTGGCTCAGAACCACCTCTAGGAGAATCTGATACCTTCTTCTGGCATAAGTCATGCATGCAAAAAGAGCATTCATGCGTAAAATAAGTAAATCTTTTTTTTTTTAATGAAGTGTCTATGCATCAGGCACTTCCTTCTAATAAACACAAAGAGCGTTGCATACAAGCAATGGTGTTGTGTGAGCCCTGAGCCTGGCAGAGACAGCAAGCTGCACAGAGGCTGCCTTGAAAGCCTGGGTTACTTTGAAAGGTGATGAGACTTCAGCAAGCAGAATCTGCAGATCCCATGGGAATAACTGATAAGAAACACCTGCCGGGCGTTGTTGATGCACGCCTTTAATCCCAGCACTCAGGAGGAGGAGGCAGGCAGATCTTTGTGAGTTCAAGACCAGCCCAGTCTACATAGAGAGTTCCAGGCCACCAGCCAGGGCTACATAATAAGACCTGTCTTAAGAAGAAGAAGAAGAAGAAGAAGAAGAAGAAGAAGAAGAAGAAGAAGAAGAAGAAGAAGACGAAGAAGAAGAAGAAGAAGAAGAAGAAGAAGAAGAAGAAGAAGAAGAAGAAGAAGAGGAAGAAGAAGAGGAGGAGGAGGAGGAGGAGGAGGAGGAGGAGGAAGAGGAGGAGGAAAGCAGGGGGTTGCAAGAGAGTTTGGGTTAGATATTGACAAGCTCCCTCTCTAAGAGCACATTTTCCAGTCATTTTCCAGTAGAGTGGAGTCCTCTCTGCTCCAGTAGAGTGTCCCTCTCTGCTCCCCTCACCACATAGCCTACTGCTTTAGCCACCAGGATTGGTGGCAAGAGTTTACGAGAGGAAAGGAGTGACAGATATTCCCAGCAACTGAGGACTTAGTATACTGTTAGAACATTGCATTGTTTCTTAGTTAGGGTTACCATTGCTGTGGTGAAACACTGTAACCACAAGCAAGTGGGAGAAGAAAGGTTTATTCAACTCACACTTGCACAGCACTGTTCCTCATCAAAGGAGGTCAAGACAGCAACTCAAACAGGACAGGAACCTGGAGGCAGGAGCTGATGCAGAGGCCATGGGGGCGGAGGGGGCGGGGAGATACTGCTTACTGTCTTGCTCCCCATGGCTTGTTCAGCCTGCTTTCTTATAGAACCCAGGACCACCAGCCCAGGGTTGGCGCCACACACAGTGGGCTTAGGCCCTCACCCTTCGATCACTAATTAAGAGAATGCCTTACAGGCACGCTTAAAACCCAGGCTTATGGGGGCATTTTCTTAACCGAGGCTCCCTCCTCTCACCTGACTTTAGCTTGTATCAAATGAACATAAAACTATCCAGCACACATTGTCTGTATAAAGCCCTGAGTTTGAGTTCCAGCACCACAAATATGATAGTAATGATGATGATGATGATATTTTTTAAAAATACAGTAAAAAGGAAGCACCTATGTAATGTGCTACCATAGAGCAGGCGGGGTAGAAAGTTCTAGGAGAATGCTGGTTGTCAGGTTTTTGTTTGTTTTATTTTCTTTTCTTTTATGGCTTCATACTGCCCACCACCCCCCAACAACAATAACTTAAATAAGTTCTGCACAACCCAGAAATCTATCTCGCACAGACAGAAATGATACTGCGAAATGTTAACACCTGAACACTTTTGGTGAATTCTCACATTCCCATGGTTCTATCTTTAGTAGCATTTGGAGGATCATAAAACGGCAATCTACAGTGGCAAGAAGAAACTGGGCCCAGAGAACAGTGAATGCCCAACAGAAATGAGAGCCATCAGTGGAGACAGACTAAAGGAGACAAAGCAATGTGCTTTGGTTGGGTTTCTTAAATTTAACTGGTGCCTTATGATGGAGTCAATGAAAGCAAGATGACCAACAGGTGGGCTGCAGTCAAGTTTACTTAAGAGTGATGCATCTATTGAGGTCAGAGACAGACTTTAAAGAATTAAGTCATGTGACTGTGGGGCCTGGCAAGCCAGCATCTGTTCAGATAATCAGCTGGGAAGTCACTGG
This sequence comes from Cricetulus griseus, assembly GCF_003668045.3. Classification (NCBI taxonomy): domain Eukaryota; kingdom Metazoa; phylum Chordata; class Mammalia; order Rodentia; family Cricetidae; genus Cricetulus; species Cricetulus griseus. Next base: position 8,414,700 of record NC_048601.1, read on the forward strand.
ATTAGAGCAGCTCCAGTGCTGAGGTCTCCTAGGCAAAGTGCGGAGTCCAGCTCAGTGCAGGCATCACATTGTAGGCCAATCAGAAGCCACCAGCTAGCCTCTAAGGCTTTTCCAATGACTGACTTCCTTACCTTTCTTCTGTGTTCCCCCATAAAAGCTCTATCCTGGGGCTCCAACAGAGAAACCTCAAGCCTCTTGTAAGCTAGAGGCGGCCAATTCATTAGGGCCATATGCTCAAATAAATTATAAATATCAGTGTTTCTCAGGTTAGCTCATTTATGCCAACAGGCATTAATGCTGGTCTTGAAGAATTTGTTCAAGAAGCCTCCTTCGATTTTGTCCTTACAGTGTTCCCTGATTGGATGAGGCACCATCCACTTATTAAGGTTAGTCTCTTACCTAAAGTTAAGTGTGGGTGCTGTGTGAATCCCCTTCACAGCAACAATTCAGTTGGTGTTGACTGAATGGCTGACTGAACTCTAGTCTAGTTGACACAAATACAACCATAGGGAACAACAGAAGCAAAAAAATTGTTAGAATTTTAGGGTTAAAATTCCAGGAGTAAAAATGTGATTTCTAGGAAATAGAAACAAAAAACTAACAATTGTTATCTAAATAGGCTCCTCTAGCCATTGCCTCTCCACAGGCAACACCAGCTTGAGGGGTATTTACTTAGGTGCCAAACTACCTTCTAAAGAGCTAAGAAAACCAGCTGAGGAACCAATTGCACTGACAAAGGAGGGAGGTGGGGGCTGGCTGAGATGCCCCATCCACCACCTCAAGTGCCCTGGTGGCAGTACACCCACTGGGTGCAGGGATTGAGTTACAAGCCCCACCATGGTGGGAGGAGCCAACAGCTGTAAGGGAGGAGCCTGAGCCTCATCTCTCCATGGTGATTTTACTCAAAGCCAGGCAGAATCCAACAGTTCCTGACCAGACACACACAACTGTGGGCGAGGCAGTTGGGCCAACCTTGTACTTAGGAAAGACTTAATGCTTGCCCAACTCTGGTTGAGAAACTGCAGGTTTAGAACAAGTCTATGCTTGGAGCACCCTCTAGTGCTCAGACAGTAACAAACCAACAGCATGCAGCAAACCTGGATTTCCGGCTCCATAAAAAGCAGATGGGGCTTAGCGGATAAAGGAGCCTGCTGCCAAACCTGACAACCTGAGTTCGATGCCCAGGAGCCTGGGATGCAGAGAACTAAACCCTGTTAGCTGCTGGCTATCATCCACATGTGTGCCATGGCACAAAGCATGCCCACACATGTGCACACAATTAATAAACTAACCTTAAAAAGTAACACACATGACTACAGGCTCAGAGAAAATTATTTCTGAAAAGATAAAATTAGATTATGTATCCTGAAAAAAATATCTAATCCTTCCATATTCAGGTGACGTCAAACCAAACATCAAGAACCATCAGGAAACAAGGCTTAGCTAACGACATGGCCTGGAGAGCAATGTGTGCAGAGGGATACGCCAGAGAAGAACTTGAAACAGCCATTCTGAGGACACCCCTCGAGTTTACACAGGAGAAAGGACCCCATATTCTAACAGAGAAGCTTAACTGGAAGCTAGAAACAAGGTCTTCAAATCAAGCAGAAATTCCTGAGCTGAAAAAAAATCATGAAGCAAAATAAAATTACATGCAACAGAAGGCTTTGATATCAAACCAGGACTCTGCAGGCTCAACAAGAAGCTTTTGGACAAACGTGGGTGTGGGGAGTGGGGAAAGTAAAGAGAAACTTGCAAAAATGACTCAAAAGAAGTTATCACTGGCCGGGCAGTGGTGGCGCACGCCTTTAATCCCAGCACTCCGGAGGCAGAAGCAAGCGGATCTCTGAGAGTTCGAGGCCCCAGCCTGGCCTACAGAGCTAGTTCCAGGACATGCTCCAAAGCTACAGAGAAACCCGGTCTCAAGAATGAGAGAGAGAGAGAGAGAGAGAGAGAGAGAGAGAGAGAGAGAGAGAGAGACTAAGAAGTATGGCTGAATCCCAAGAAACTAATAAAATGGAGGTAGAGACATGGTTCAATGAGTAGAGCCCTTGTTTCACAAGCCTGAGGGACAGAGTTGGGAGCCCAGGCATCCATGTTAGCCAGGCATTACAGTGTACAGCCTGAAGCTTGGCTTTGCATGGCTCTGTGAGACCAAGACAGGAGGATCCAAGAGCTCACTGGCCAGACTGTCTAGTCCAAATAGCGAGCTCCAGGATCAGACCATGTCTCATCAAATAGGGTGGGGCTAGAGAGATAGCTAAGGTTAAAAGTGCTTGCTACTCTTGCAGAGGACCCAGCACACATGACAGCTCACAACCGCCTGAGTGAGGACATCTGGCATCCCCCTCTGTTCTCCAAAGGCCACAGTCAAACATACGGTGCACATGCTCACACACACAAAAATTCAAAACACTCCTCACACACATAAATGTTTAAATATTCTTTAAAAAGGCATACTAAAAAAAAAAAAAGCAATAAGAGAAACCGCTGGGATAGACATTCCAACATCAATCTGTGGCCTCCTTATGCACCTGCAAGGCAAACACACCTGCCTGCATGCACAGACGAGCGCGCGTGCACACACACACTCACACACACACACACACACACACACACACACCACACATACCACACCAAATGTGGGGGCATATATGAAAAAAACAATTCAAACCCTAAATTAGAAGACAGGAAATGATAAATATCCAAGTAGAAAGAAATGAAATAAAGACTAGACTGCAGCCCAGCCGACTGGTGAAATGAGCAGTTCACTAAAAAGATAAAATTGACAAACTCTGAACTAGGATCACTGCGGGAAAAGGGGACAGGGATGAGTAGACCAGGTGAAGGAAGGCCATGACAGGGGGCGTGGTGACAGCACAAAGGGTCACACTTCAGGAAAGAGCCCTGAGCTCTCAGCTCTCAAGAGGCGGGAGGGTGGGGAGTTTGAGGCCAGCCTGGGCTACACCACAAGATCCTGACTCAAATGTTGAAAAGCAGAAATCTTAGCTTGTTTTTCAGATCATGTGGGTTTGTTCGTGCAGCAGACACCACTGTTCTGTTCCTCACTGATGACCATGCTTGGAGGACAGAGGGAGCATGGGCACACTCTTGTTCATCCTTCCTCTTACCAGCTCAAGTGAAACTCTATAAACCCCTGGGGCTCCTTCTCACACACTGGATAAACGACCCTTCTGCAAGTTTTATAGACAGAAATCAGAAACTCCTAAACTCTCGGACTATTTTCTGGAATTTTTCCTATTCATCCTAGAAAACAATTCTAATCATATTGAATCACTGCTCCAAGTTTAAACCTCGAATCAATTTTTATTAAGTTGGGCCCAAGGAACAGTCCTTTCTATAGAGGGAAGAAAAAAAAAAAGCCCTAAAAATATCGTGTTAGCCCTTCAACACAATTGACCCTAAATCTGATCATCAATCTCTTATAACTTGATCTTCAAAAGGTATGGCTCTTCTGGAGGAACCTGACCCTTTGCCTTCCTTAACTTAAAACTTACTATTCTCTTAAATCATTTAAAGAATAAGATACTTGGAAAATACTTCAAAGAAATGAGACAAAGAGGAGAAAAATACATTTCATCACCTAAAGACAACCATTGTTAATGCATTTTATAATTTCTCTGAACAGAAAAAGGAAAAATATCTGAATCTCTTGCTCATACACATATGCATATGCACACACAAATATACACATATTCACACATATACACATAAATATACATACACATAAATATACATACACTCAAGTATACACTTACCTAAACATGCACATGCATGCATGCATAATGCATTTACACAAACGTACACACGTGTATACACACATTCACATGTACACACACACACACACACACACACCTAGGCACAGCTTTATCACTAAAGACAACGGAGAGAGTAACAGATGAGACTCCGTTTCCTGCCTCCACCTCTTTTGCAGACTGTGTGCCAGCTATGGGCCATCCTGCATCCCCTCAGGCCCCTAAGGAGAGCTTTCCTGAGCCTGAGCCGCTCTGACAGCCCCTCTGCTGTCAGATGAACTTGCCAGTCTAGGGCTGTTCGCAGGGGAGGCAGGTGTGCTGCTCCTTCTGTCCTGTAGGTGGCAGCAGGAGCTCTAATACTGCCTTTTCCTCCACGAGTTAGCTATTTCTCAACAGAAAACAAAATTAATTATATTTAAATAACTAAAAATAAAATTGATGTTGAATTCTTTCAGGGATCTCTAAGGAGTTGGAGAGATTAGGAGTAGAGGAAAGTGTCAGGACGAGTGAAGGTGTGGAAAACGGGAAGCCAGAGCCTGTGGGATCCACACACTCCGGTGTCTATGTCAAAGATCCCACACACCGGGACTACAAGCCCCACCAATTCACCGCTAAGCTGCAAGATTCTGAATAACAGCCTTGTTTATTAATTCACTTAATGCATGCTAGCAGAATTCCTGCTGTGTATAAACGTAACAGCACCAGGCGGCTCCCCCACTCCTGGATCTTGTGTTCCACCGGAAGAGCTCCACGGTTAGGAAAGCAACCCTTAAGTGACTAAACTTAAACGCAGATGGGAGTGACTGGTTGAGGCGGGCTTGTCAACTAAGGACTCTGGGACTGTTTTCTTATCATTTAAATTTTAATACATTGTTACTGTGTCTATGAGTGTGACGGGGAGGCGATCGTGTGCCATGTGGAAGTCAGAGGACAACTTTGCAAAGCTGGTTCTCTCTTTCCTCCATTGTGTGTGTTCTGGGCATTGAAGTCACGTCAGGCAGCAAGCGTCTTTACCCATAGAGCCTTCATGTGGTATTCTTTTTTGTTTGCTTGTTTTAGGTAATACTGGCCTAGGCTGGCCTCAAACTTATGTGGCTGAGGATGGCCTTGAACTTCTAATGTTCCTGCATCTCCCCTACAGAACTGAGATGACAGACGTGCTCCATGCATGTCATCCATATCCCCTCTTTTCCTCCCAGTCACAAACCTGTCAGGTAGGTGAGCATCCAGGTATCGTGTCAAATGAGACCTGCCTGTGAAACTCAGTGTCTGTCACCATGACAAACACTGAGACAATAGCTTAGAAAGAGAAAGGCTTCCTTAGGGTTCATACTTTCAGTTTCTGGCCCACGGCTGGTTAGCCCGACTCCCTTGGCGAAGGCAACACATCCTAGCAGGATTGTATGGCAAAGCAAAACCGCTCACCATGGGGCCACGGGGGAGGGGAGGAAGAGAGAAAAAAGACTAAGACCCAGATCTCTCCCATGGGGCCTCACTTCCTGAAGGTGAGTCCCAACATGCACCTTTGCCACATGGATCTCTGAGGGTCATTGAAAACCCAAATGACAGCAATGCCCAAGGTCACAGAAATAAGGAGTCTCTTCAAAGTTGAAATCTCCATGGGTTGGTTCAGAACTGATGAATTGCAAGTAAAATGGGTTATGTGACTGTTTTTTATGTTGTGTGTGTGTGTACGTCCATGTGTGCAAGCATGAGTATCCCTGTGCTAACTGTATACAGAAGTCAGAGGGCAACCTCAAATGTAAGACAGCGCCTCCCACTGTGTACTTGAAGCCAACTGGTCCAAAGTCCCTCCAGGGTTCTCCTGTCTCTGCCTTCATCCCGCTATAGGTGTGCTGGGGACTGATGGACGTTACCGTGTGCTACTTTCTGTGGGTTCTGCGAGTCTGAACTCAAACCCTCCCTCCCATGTGCACAGCAAGCTCTTCATTCGTTCAGCCACCCTCCTCCCCCAGGTCATGTGACTTTTTAAAGGCACAGATGGGATCTCCTGATTCCTGTCAGTATTCTAGTCAACCCTGGTTGTAAAATTGCATTTTCCTAAACCTGTTTTGTCTTAATTATATATAATCACAAGTGAGTTTACCAGAGCATTCAATCCCTTCTGTAGCATCCAGTAAATATCTCCCTACAACTATTTCAGATTTCTTACTCTGCCTTCAAAGCCCCTGCATCTGTTTAGTTTTAAGTTCTTTCTTATTTTGGTGGGAAATGCCTTTCCTGTTTCTCTCCTGGAAAGCAAATAAATTAAATTAAGTCATCGAACATTCTTCAGGTGACTGTGACAGAAACTCAATAAGGTGGGAAACAGGCCGATAACATCAGCCTTCTTTTCATTACAATTTTCAATACCTATTTGGTCAGGCTTAAGTAAAACTGGGTTCATCTGAGAGCCTTGAGTTTAGAATGCAGAGCATGCCCACACTTCGGGTCCTTGGGGTGCAGATGTGTCATTCACACTTTAAAGCTGAAGAAAACTGTGAGTTTTAAACAACAGGAAAATGTCAGCGCTACCAGAATGCTAAGATCGCTGTGGACCCTCTATGACGGAGGCCCTAGGGATATTAAAGTGATTTTGGTATTTCATTTACTTCAAGAGAACTCCTAGAAATCATGTGTCAAGCTTTCTATGGGACAGTCATAACAGTATGGTAGCATTTCCCTATGTTTACATCACAGTAGACATTACAAGTCCAAAAAAAAAAAAAAAGCATTTTATTAAAGAGAGAAACAAGCAACCATTGACAGTAGGCCAAAAGTTACCCAAACTCACACATTTTCTCCCTTTTTAAAAAAATTTATTTTCTTTTTAATTACATATGTTGAGGAACAGGATAAGTGCTGGCAGGGTCCAGAAGAGGGCAGTAAACCCCCTAGAGCTGAATTACTGGTGGGTGTGAGCCAGACAACTTGGATTCTGGGAGACAAATTTGGCCCCTCTGCAAGAGCAGTAGGTGTCCTTAACTACCTAGCCGTCTCTTCTTCAGTGCTTAACTTACACACCTCCTCAAAATCAGCACCCAATTCCCATGTGAAGACGAGAGTCCAAAGGTGGTGCCTGGTTATCCCCCCACCCCATTCTCTATACAGCAAGCCTAAATCCTTGAGCTCTCTTAGTCATGTCCCGGTACCACTTCCTAGAAAGAGTACCTCTGCCTGTGGTCGCAACCCACTGGAAAGTACCAATGGGCTGGAGTGGTCACAGACCACAGGAGCCTTCCTGCCTCTCACAGAGATGGCTTAATACCCTTCCTTTCTCAGGAAGTGTGTTTCTCTGCTGATCAAGAAGTCTGAGCAGGATATCTGTATTGCACATCCCTGCAGTAAGGAAAATATATTGTCATCACATGGGATGCTACCAACATGCATTTTATTGCTTGCGGTTTGCTTTTGTGTTTGTTCCTTTTGGGTGTTATGTTTTGAGACAGAGTCTCACTCTGTAGCTTAGGCTGTCCTGTAACTTATTAATCTAGGCTGGTCTCAAACTCTCTTGAACCTCCTGCCTCCGCTTCTCCAACATTAGGACTATAGCCGTGTGACACCGTGTTTAGCTTGGGTTGCTATTTTTAAGAAGTTTTATGTTGTTGCTGTTGTTGCTCAAAGACACGATTTAAGCCATGTCAGTGGCTTACCCAGTACAGATACTCGAACCTGTAGTCACCGCTACTCCAGAGTCTACAGCAGGAGGATGGCTTGCGCTCAAAATCGTGACACCAGCCTGGGTGAGACAGCATGACCTCTGTCAAGAAAAAGAGAAAATAAGAAGGAAAGGGGATGGTGAAGAGGAGAAAGGGGGAGGAGGACAAAAGGGAAGAGAATGACGGTTGTGATAAAGCACAAGGGGACCCTGGCGGATTCCATGGTGAGGGTGACCGGGGCAGAGGGACAAACACACCAGGCAGACAGAGCTTAAGTGAGTTTTATTAGAAAGGGAAAGGGAGGGAAGGAAAGAGAAAAGAGGTAAAGAGACAGAGAGAGGACCAAAGAGAAGAGGGAGACAGGGAAAGTTCTGTCTGCTCCAAGGAAACAGCAGGAAAGACAGCATAAGTGGGTGTGGCAGGGGGGGTCTCTGTTGTTTTGTTTTGTTTGCTTTTTACTTAATTTTTATTTAAATTAAAAACAATTTCATTTTACATACCAATCGCAGTTTACATACTCTCTCCCTTCCATCCTCCCGTTGCCCCCACCACCCCCCCACCCCACCCACCATCCACTCCCCAGGGAGGGCAAGGCCTCCCATGAGGGATCGTCAAGTCTGTCACATCATTTGGGGCACCTAGGCCTTCCCCCTGTGTATTTAGACTGAAAGAGTATCCCTTCATAGGGAATGGGCTCCCAAAACCCACTTGTGCACTAAGGATGAATACTGGTTCCTCTGCCAGAGGTTCCATAGACTGCCCAGGCCTCCTAACTGACACCCACATTCAGGGGGGCTGGTTGTGTCTTATGCTGGTTCCCCAGTTGTCAGTCTGGGGTCCATGAGCTCCCATTTATCGTGTCAGCTGTTTCTGTGGGTTTCCCCAGCTTGGTCTTGACCCCTTTGCTCATCACTCCTCCCTCTCTGCAACTAGATTCCAGGAATTCAGCTCAGTGTTTAGCTGTGAATCAGCTTCCATCAGGTACTGATGAAGGCTCTACGATGGCATATAAGGTAGTCATCAATCTCATTATAGGGGAGGGACATTTAAGGTAACCTCTCCACTATTGCTTAGATTCTTAGTTGGGGGTCATCCTTGTGGATCCCTGGACATTTCCCTAGTGCCAGATTTCTCATTAAGCCCATAATGGCTCCCTCTATCAAGGAATCTCTTTCCTTACTCTCCTTCTCTGTTCTTCCCCCAACTAGACCTTCCTGATCCCTCATGTCCTCCTCTTCCATCCCCTTCTCCCCTCCTCTTTCTCCTCCCTCCCCCTCCCCCCATGCTCCCAATTTGCTCAGGAGATCTTGTCTCTTTCCCCTTCTCCAGAAATGTCTCTCTTAAGTTCATCCTTGTTTCCTAGCTTCTCTGGTAGTGTGAATTATAGGCTGGTTATCCTTTGCTCTATGTCTAATATCCACTAATGAGAGAGTACATACCATGTTTTTCTTTCTGTGTTTAGGTAACCTCACTCAGAATGGTTTCTTCTAGTTCCATCCATTTGCCTGCAAATTTCAAGATTTCCTTGTTTTTTTACTGCTGAGTGGTATTCCATTGTGTAAATGTACCACATTTTCTTTATCTCTTCTTCAGTTGAGGGGCATCTAGGTTGCTTCCAGGTTCTGAATACTACAAATAAAGCTGCTATGAACATAGTTGAACAGATGTCCTTGTGGTATGAATGTGCATCCTTTGGGTATATGCCTAGGAGTGGAATTGCTAGATCTTGAGGTAGACTCTATACTGATTTCTAAAGTGGCTGTACAAGTTTGCATTCCCACCAGTAATGGAAGAGTGTTCCCCTTTCTCCACATCCTCTCCAGCATAAACTGTCATTGGTGTGTAGTGAGACATCCACCCCATCTGAACCTGTACCACTGACCACACCCATTTGGGCATGGTCACCGGTGTGGACAAGACAGATAGTGGTTTTAGGTCTGAGGTCCAGGACAGGTGGCTCTCTCTTGCTTCCAGTTGGGTCATGGAGGGCAGCCTGGGTGGATCCTTGGAGTGGGAACTTGCTGCAGACATCTGCTTCTTGTGTAAGCACCTTCTCCCCAAATAAACTTCACTTAACCTGTACTGAGTCTAGTGGATCTTGATTCCCAAGCAATATTAGTGTTTTTGATTTTAGCCATTCTGACAGGTGTGAGATGGTGTCTCAGAGTTGTTTTGATTTGCATTTCCCTGATGGCCAAGGATGTTGAGCACTTTCTTATGTGTCTTTCAGCTATTTGAGATTCTACTATAGAGCTATAGTAGTGAAAACAGCTTGGTATTGACACAAAAACAGACAGGTAGACCAATGGAATCAAATTGAAGACCCTGATATTAATCCACACACCTATGAACACCTGATTTTTGACAAAGAACTAAAATTATACAATGGAAAAAAAGAAAGCATCTTCAACAAATGGTGCTGGCATAACGGATGCTGGCATGTACAAGATTTCGGATAGATCCATATCTATCACCATACACAAAACTTAAGTCCAAATGGATCAAATACGTCAACATAAATCCAGCCACACTGAACCTCTTAGAAGAGAAAGTGTACCCTTGAACAAATTGGTGCAGGAGACCACTTCCTGAACATCACACCAGTTTGCACAGACACTGAGATTGACAATTAATAAATGGGACCTCCTGAAACTGAGAAGCTTCTGTAAGGCAAAGGACACAGTCAGCAAGACAAAACGGCAGCCCACAGAATGAGAAAAGATATTCACCAACCCCACATCTGACAGAGGGCTGATTTCCAAAATATACAAAGAACTCAAGAAGCTAGTCTCCAAAACACCAAATAATACAATTTTAAAATGGGGTACAGATCTAGGTGGGGGGTTTTCTTTTAAAAGGTCCTTTGTACCTTCGTGCAGACTAGGTAAGCCATGGAACCGTGGGCTGACCAGGTTACTGCCTATGTGCATTCTGAGTGCATTCTGCCAGGTGATGGGGCAAGGCAGCATAATGCCTAAATCCTTAGAATGATGAAGAAGAGGAGGAGGAAACGATAGAGGAGGTGATCATTTAAACCAAACTAACACATAATGCAATATAGTGGGTCCTAGAAATCCACGTGGAACTATGGAAATGCAGATAGAGCTTTCCCTCAGAATTATATTTACTAAAACTGGGTAATACATTCATTTTTCAAGTCATTGCATGAAATTCAACTATATATAAAGTGAGAGAGAAAAAAACTTCTCATTAACCACAGAATTCAAAACAATTTAGGTCAGAGCGGCTGACTGTAATAAGGTAACAAAAGAAATTAATCACTATGTTACAAAGAAAGCTTGCAAGTTAAAAGCAGTCACCCCAAACGGCATTTACATGGTAATTATGTTTCAAGTTGCAACTTCAGAGAAGTTTCCTGTGCATGTTTTTGAGGTTAAGGTTTGTGTTTCTGACGTGATCTTTTCAATGCCAAAATCATGTGCATTTACAAAAAAAACAAAAAAAAAAAAAAACAAAAAATGCTACCATGGGGATGGAGATGAGGGGGGTGGTGAGAGGGGAATCCTTCTCTACCCAATGCAGTACATGAAACACGAACCACAAAGTATGACACACTTAAGCAAAACAGAAGTTTCTTCTCCCACCACCCTCATTTTGAGGCCATCCTCCCCCACCCCCCAGGGCAGTGAAAAGGCTTTTTAAGCTGAAATGAAAAAGAATCTCAGCCAACAGCCTTGCCAGCTGTTCACTCTGAGGTCATCACCTCTGATCCAGTGATGTTTCCACACCATTGTCCATACTTCATCAAGTAGAAGCACAAAAACGTGCACTTTTCCGTGGTCCGGGGGTCTGAAGTCTTCCCACATAGCAAAAGCAATCAGTAGATACATTCCTTAGTCTTTTATCTTGTTACTCTGACTTTCCCTGTAGGGGGTGCGATGGTTTCTCTTGACAGTTCGACTGGATTTGAAATCTAGGACACACAGCTCTGGTGTGTTCAGGAGACTTTCCAGAGAGATTTTACAAAGGAGCGGAGAACACCCGCCCTGCATGTGAGGGGCACCGTCCACAGACTGGTGTCCTGGGTGAACAAAACCTTAAAGGGGAGGCCAGTGTTCATCTCTGTTTTCTGACTTCAGGTACAAAGTGTCCCACCGCCTCACCCTCCTGTTGCCCTGCCTCCCACTCCCTTCCCCTGGCCCCGCCCCCACCCCAGATCTACAGTGCCCTCAAACTGTGAAGCCCAATAAGCCCAGCCCTCCTTAAACTGCTCTGTCACAGGTTTGATCCGAGCAGCAGCAAGCGACCTGCATGGCGAGTGGAAGACACTGCCTGCCTGTCCTCTACATATAGTTCCATGCTGTAGCTGCTGTCCTGCACCAAAAGACAGAGTAACAACATTCCCGCATGCGCCAGAGGTTGGGACTTAGTCCAGCACTCGGGACAGGCGCATCTCTGAGTTTGAGGCCAGCCTGGTCTTCAGAGCTAGTTCCAGAACAGCCAGCAGGGCAGGGTGTGTCAAAAACCCAAAATAAAGAATACTGCATGCAGCACGTGAACTTGGCAAAACTTTGACAAGTCATGAGAAACTGAAATCTGAGCATTTTCACATGAGGTTTGGGGACAGTGTGAGAAGGAAAGGGAAGGGGAACTTCTCAAGACCAGGCAGCACAGAGAGGGCTGTGTCCCTGGGAGACAGAAACAAGGATGCTTCCTCTCGGCTACAAGACCTCTCCCATGGAGGTCTTACCACCTGCTTTGGGAACAGGGCAGAAATTCCTTCCTGTGTTTTATCCTGCTGAGAGGTAGCTCAGTCAGGAAAGTGCCTGCCACACAAACATGAGGGTTCAGTCAGGAAAGAACATGCCACACAAACATGAGGGTCTGAGTTTGGTCCCTAGAACCCACATAAAAAAATGTCAGGCACTGGGGAAGACAGAAGTAGGGTCATGCCTGGGGCTCAGTGGCCAGCCAGACTAACCTACCTGGTGAGCTCCAGGCCAATGACACACAAGATAAACATTGACTAAAGAGCAACAGCTGAAGTTGACTCTGGTGTATCCATACACAAATGTGTGTCTGCATGTACATAAAGACACAACACATGTCGGGGGGGGGGGGGGTCAGGACCGGAACGACAGAAGGCAGATTACCTCCTAGGTTTTATAACTTGCTCATGGGAAAAAGAGTGACCTTCCTAGCTTTACAGTTTCCCAAATTCTTTTAGCTTAAAATAGTTGCTATGCCATGGTGACATACTTTAGCGTGAGATACTGTAGTGATTAATCTTGTCAATTCCATTCAATTTGGAACCACCTCTCAGCCATGAACAGGGTCCCAGACTGAGTGATGCAGGGTCTTAGCCCAACCACAGAAGGCTAAGCTAGGTCCAAGGAAGGATAAGTGCCAGTTCACTAGCCTCCCAGGATCCCGGAGACAACAAGACTCAGTGGGGAGTCTAGTCAAGCAGGAACTCATTTATTGCCCCACAGCAAGCATCTTTTAAAGGAAAAAAACAGCAGGGGGAGACCAGCTAGCCAATAGTTTTAAAGGTCAGCCTATCACACGCCTAGGTGCCCTAGGCCTTATCCAGTAAACACAAGCTGTTCATGCAGTGACCTCAACCAGTTCGATCCAGACAACCAATCATCTTTTTTTGTAAACAAACAACTCAGGACTCGCCCTCTTGACTTCCCCTCAGTGCCATCTTTGACTGCGAGTGTGCCCTACAGCCCTCTTCTGGCCCCCATGGGTACTGCATGCACATGGTACAGACATGCATGCAAGTAAAACACCCACACTCACAAAGTAAAAATAAATAAATCTTTAAAAAAATAAGACAGTGAATCCCCTAATCAAGTGACTTTATACTAACTCATCTTTCCCAAATGGCATTTAAAATAAAGAAAATTACGGATTTGCCAGTAACTTACTCCAAGATAATTTCCTTGAAGCACACGTTTGAAAGTGCAAAGAATCTCATTTAAGCTGTTAATTACATGTGTGTCCCCCACCCCAAAGATGAAGCAGGGGACATGAGTTAGCTTCTAAATATACCTCCCATGTACCTAACACCACCTGGGATATTTTAGGATTGGTGAAAGATGTCACTTCAGAAAATCCAACTGAAAAGGCAGAGGCTTCCCTCTTTCCCACTCTGAACAGGCCTCTCAAATGAAAAACTAAGCCCCTCACATAACCATGACACATCATAAAAGAAGAAAACTATATGATTTAAGGGTCAAATAAAATTATTCCACGGTCACTTTAAAATCCATGCGTTTTCACCAGGCTGAGAAATTGATTTTCTATGAAGAGAAACACATGCTATCCATACAAGTCCTTTCATTAGACCCCAAGTTCCCATCTACTTGCTGGTTATAAAAAAAAATGCTACATATGGAAAGAATGTTTAAAGCCACTGTCCGTGAAATTTGATGCACACGAGCACAAACTTGCACATAATTGCCTGCGTGCAAAACGCTTCGTGGGTCTTGTTCTGTTTTCCTTTTCCCAGTGTTAAGTGATGCACAGCAGTCTCCTGCCCAGGTTTATACTTTAACAGAACTTCTCTTCTTTGGCCACCCGTGGGAGGAAGAGATTTAATTTAGTCCCAAAAGCTAGTGAGGTGCTGGTGATTTTATTTACCTCTCAGATAAAACTGCTGCTCCAAGAAAAACACAATTACATGCTGACGACTCTACAGGAAGGCACTGGGCCTCTTTGCACACCATGTGGAAGCAGAGGAAAACCTACAGGATGTGAGCTACAGCTTCACCACACAAGGTGCTCTGTGACGCTGCTGTGGTATGGCCGTAGACCCGAAGCTCGCCCATGCTATGGGAACAAAGCTTCCTTCCCCCAGGATAAGAAATGAGAGAAAGAGTACTCAACATTCAGCAAGCCTTGTCTCTCTGTTGGGTCCTGAGAAGGTGACAGTGAATGACAGGAGCCCTGCCTGTAAACAACTTCCTAGACTCATCAGGACAGAAAAATGAATGGGATCATGATCCACCCTTTGCCCCTATAAAGTGATACACGTTTATGACCTTATTTTTAAATTATGTGTATCCGTCGGGTGGTGGTGGCACACGCCTTTAATCCCAGCACTCGGGAGGCAGAGGCAGGTGGATCTCTGTGAGTTCGAGACCTGCCTGGTCTACAAGAGCTAGTTCCAGGACAGCCTCCAAAGCCACAGAGAAACCCTGTCTCGAAAAACAAAAAAACAAAAACAAAACAAAACAAAAAAATTATATGTATCTGAGTACACCCGTGTATGGGTGTCTACACATGAATGGTGCCCAAGGAGGCTAGAAGAGTCTATTGGATCCCCTAGAGGTGGAGTTGCAGTCAATTGTGAGTGACCTGACTTGGGTGCTAGGACCCAATCTTGGGTCCTCTGCAAGAGCACTGTGTACTCTCAACCACAGAGCCATCTCTCCAACCCCAGTCACCTGGATCTGATCAGCAATTTAGGTCATGCCCCACCCCCAACTTCCTACCCCAGCTGTCTGTTCTCTGAGACACTCGGTTCATAGGAAAGGCTTCCTGATCCTCGATGAATTGATTGGTTTACAAGTGGTAGATTTGTTTTTGTCATCCATCTATATTGCAATGAAACTCATATTGTTTATGAAAGTGGCTACATTTTTAATTTTTTAATTATAGAGGTTTCCCAACCTATGCAAAAAAAAAAAAAATGGTGCAAACAGACTCATGACTCCCATACATGCCTGGTGCATGCCCCCAACACAGCACTGCTCTGTCTCAGCCACAACACCCCCCACCCCATCTCTCTTGCTCCTTCTCAATTCTGCTTCCTTGTAAAGTAAATCTCTCTCATCACGATACCACCTCAGGAAAATTCTCTACAGTACGTCTGTAAATCTCTCTATGTGGCAAAGGCTTCTCCAGAGAAAAACAAAATCACCGCATTTACAATTTCATTCCATCTCTTCAAAATTAGAACACTCAGGCAAACAAACCCTGTCTTCACCCCACTTGATTGATTGTTTAGATGATTGGTTGACACCCAAGTCCTGCTGTGTTGTCCAGGCTGGTATGAACTCCTACCTCAGTCTCCCGAGGAACCGCTATCCAGGCATGCACCACCACACCCCACACTTTCTCTGCCCTGTTTCCTCCATTTCCACATTTCCTCCCAGCTCTGGTGTGTTTGGCTGGCTTGTCATCTTACCTCTCTGAAGCAGTTCCCAGAAGGTAGGCGATGCCATCTGCTGTCTTCTGGGCTGTTCTTCACGGGGTCTATAAGGTGTGAAAATGTTAAAAGCACTCAACCACTGATTTCTTTTCCTTATTGTGTGGCTATAGATGGTGTGGGGGTAGGGCATATGCTATAGGCAGTTCAAGTGTGTGTGAGTGCATGTGTGGGTGCATATGTATGTGTGTGTGTGTGTGTGTGTGTGTGTATGTGTGTGGGGGGGTGTATGTGTGTATATGTGTGCATGTGTGTGTATGTGTGTGGGGGATGTGTATGTGTGTGTGTATGTGTGTGTATGTGTGTGGGTGGGTGGGTGTGTATTTGTGTGTATGTGTGTGAGGGTGTGTGTATATGTGTGGGGGGGTTATGTGTGTGTATATGTGTGGGGGTGTATATGTGTGTGTATATGTGTGGGGGATGTGTGTGTGTATGTGTGTGGGGGGGGATGTGTGTGTGTATGTGTGTGTAGGTCAGAGAACAAGCCTGTGAAGCTGATCCTCTTCTTCCACCTTTACACAGTTGTTGTCAGGTGGCCCCGGCTTGCACGGCAAGTTCCTTAACCCTTACAGCCGTCTCTCTGGCCTTCAACAACCCATTTCTAAACCAATGAGTCCTTACATGTCAAATAACAGTCGTGATCCAGCTGGAACAACAAGATGACATGTGGCCATAGCACCTTGCTTTCCCCGGCCAAGCTTTGGCTCAGGTGAGACAGCCAGCTGTCCCGATTTACTCTTCCCCACAGGGAGTCTCTGCCCATTTCCCACTGAGAGGAAGGCTCTGGGGGCAGAAACTCGTGTCCATTTCCCCTTGGTGAAGCTTCAGCTTCCTGGGAAATTGCTTAAAAACATGCTCAGGTGACAAGCTAGGGCACTTTAAATAAGCAAACATAAAAGGGAGCAAGTGAGTTTTACCCACTTGCCCAGAAGTCCCTTGATGTCCCTGCAGACAGGGTCAGTTGCTGGGACAGAGGAGGACAGGCTGAATCTACACCCTGCTGCTCACTGGCGGACACCCATCACCGGGAAGATGTTTGCTGCACTCTTGTGCTAAAATAACAAGAATTCAGACATGGACAGCACCTGCCCTGTGTGCTCGGCTTCCCCCAACTGTTTTCCCTGTACTGATTCACTTTGTCTTCGTAAAGTTTGGACGTTGGTGCATTGCTGTCTTTCACTACAGATGAGGCTGAGCAAGGCAGAGAGTAGGAGCTCTCCGTAGCGGGGCAGCCAGCGGATTCATTCTCCAGCCAACGCTAAACTCCAGTGTAGTCCGTGAAGTGTCATGACTCGAATCTCAGTGACTGGATCTGTCCACACATCTGCCTCCTGGCTGAGCAACTGTTCGTCCCTGAAATTCTCTGCAAACCCTGGGAACTGACCCCACCCGGGTTGGAACCCCAGCTGTCCTGGTTTAACAGCTTCCTTGATTCAGTTTCTCCATCGCTAAATACCAATTGTAACAACACATACCTCAGAGAGATACCGAAGGGGTCAAAGGAGAATGCACCACAGTGCCTGGCTCTTAGCAGCAGTCAACACGACGCGTGGGCCAAGGACTGCGTGAGAAACGCAAAGCTTGTGAGGATGTTTATGTACAACCATATCTCTACTTCCTCTGTCTCAAGCCCCGGACTTAGGGAGTGGGGAGCAGGGGGCTGCTAATGGGTCACTTGGATGGAGGAGGTACCGTAGGAGCCACCCGACACATGTCCCCGATCAAGCAGACCGTGGCAAGAAGACAGAAGCAGCTACGGTGGTCCAGAATGAGCGGGCACAGGGTACGTCAGAGGGAGGCTGTGTGAGCATCCCCCAGGGACCACGGGAGGCCAAGGGATGGAGAAGGCGCATGGGAAGCTCCGCTATGTAGCTACGTATTTACTAGCCAAGAAGACCACGTGGGAGGGCAGGGCTTCCCAGAGAGTGTGTCTGAGGAACGGGGCAAGGCCAGACATTGGGCCGAAGAGTGAGCGTCATCTAGAGCCAGAGGAGGCTTCACCCGCCTCAGCTGAATTGCCATGTGCTAAAGAACCTTGGCTTTCACAAAGCCCCCAAAGAAGAGACAGGCAGCGAAACCCTTACTCCTTTCTTTCCTTTCCTTTCCTCAGGTTACTCAGGCTGGCCTCAAACTCACTTACATAGCCGAGACTGACCTTGAAATCCTGATGTTCTTGCCTTCATCTCCTGACTGCTGAGTTACAGGTGTGTTCCACCTTGCCATTGAAGTGCTGAGGATCAAAGCCAGGTCTTCGTGCATGGTAAACCAGCATTCTCCCAACGGCGTCACATCCTCAGCCCCATTTCCTTTGTCTTTCTGGCCAATTTTCCATATTTAAGCTTGGCATTTGATGCATGCCAACTCTTTGCAAGCATAGACCCTGGACAGTTGACTTCTGGCTGGAGTACAGCGTCTCCTGTAGTGAAGGCATCACAGAAGACCAGTAGCAAGCAGTGAACAGTGTCGATCCAAAATACTGAGCTACACATATCCCAGCATTTAGGAGGTTGAGGCAGGAGGTTTGCCATAAACTCAAGAACAGCCAAGTTCCAAGTCAGCCTGGACTGCCGAGTAAGACCATCTCCAAAATAAAGAGAGACCGCTGTCTGTTTTTTACCCATGACTGTGAGGGGTAGAGGTGGTTACTAGAAGAAACAAACCGAGGTTGCTTGCCTCCTCCTGTAGAAGTAGCACATTCCCACCCAGGGCCTAGTTGGGCAATATTATTTTCCAGTGTGTGACTTTTGTTTATGCTGCGTTTGCTTAACTCTTGAAGCTGTGTTACTGCGCCTGTCTAAAACACCTGCTGGTCCTAATAAAGAGCCGAATGGTCAATAGAGAGGCAGGAGCAGGGATAGGCAGGGCTGGCAGGCACAGAGTGTAAATAGGAGAAGAAACAAGGGCAAGGAGAGGAACAAGAGAACAAGGAGAGAAGGACATCAGAGGTCAGCCACCCAGCCATCAGCTATACAGCAATCCATGGAGCAAGAGTAAGATTTACAAAAATAAGAGAACAGGAAAAGCCCAGAGGCAAAGGTAGATGGGATAATTTATATTAAGAAAATCTGGCAAGAAAATTAAGACTCAGCTTCCGTGTTTGATTCATTTGGGAGCTCGGTGGTGGACCCCCAAAAAGAGAAAAAATATCACTATTATAGGACCTTGCCTGGAGAAGGTTTCTTTTTAAATGCAGATGTTTCTCTCTGCTGAGAGAAACTCTTTCCTTTCATCTGTCTGCAGAGCATTCTCATGTTTGCCCTTTTTCACAAGGCTCAACCCACAGAGTCAGGGCCAGTGCATTCCAAACCAACTGAGGGAAGGAAACAGGTGATGACCACATGGTTCTCAAGACTGCATATGCTAGATTACTAGCTAGAAAGGGTTCAATATAAACGTTCTCTCATAATGAGCTAAGTCCTACAAGACGAACTGCTGATCACCTGACATTTATACTCATTTTGTCATTAGGAGCAAACGTAACAACGGAAAAGACGACTGCACTGTAGGAAGAAATCATTTAGGCAACAGGCTCAGGAATTTCTCTCTCCTGGACATGACACAGCCTTTCGTATTTCCAGCTAGTTCTATCCATTCCATGTGGGGCAAAGTCTACCCACTATTCTTAGTGAAAGGGGACAGGTGGCACCATGGCCGGAGGTGTGGTGCTGGTGGGGATGCTGAGGTCAGAAGTCGGAGGAAGGGGGTTCATCGGCAGGGGGTTCATTGGCGAGACGTGTGTGCCGACCATGTAGCGTTGTCCTGGTTTCATTTCTGTTGCTGTGATAAAACACCATGACCAAAAGCAGCCTAGGACAGGAAAGGGTTTATTTGGCTCAGAATTCCACATTCCAGTCAATGCAAGAGTCAAGGGGGGAAGTCAAGCAACCAGCCACATCACTTCCACAGTCAAGAGCAAAGTCAGAATAAAAACACCCTGTTCGCTTGCTCTCAGCTAGCCCTCTGCTAGCTTGTACTGTTCAGAACCTACTGCCTAGGGAGCGGTGCAGACAACAACGGGCTTCGTCTCCCTACAAAACAATCCCCCACAGGCACGCCCCTCTGCCAAGCTGATACAGAGAATCCCTCGCTTGAGGCTGTCTTCTCAAGAGATCTAGGCTATGTCAAGTTGGCGGGTAATGCAACCATCACAGACACAAGGTGAACCCTTCAAAAATATTTCCTCTATGGACTTTCCACCTACAAATTTGGTGATAACGACAGTGAGCGGTGTTCATGTTTCTATGACACCAAAGTCCGGAAGTGCATCATGAAAATACTGTATCCGTGATGACAATAACTGCACAAGTGTCCTGGTCCCCCTCAGAGTATTGTCCCAAAGGGACAAGATGCAACTCATCCCATGCTGACGAAGCTGACTGACTGGGGTGATGTTTCCAGACCTGCCCACCTTTGGGACATTTTTAGCATGTGTATGTGTGTTCACATGTGTGTGGGTGCACGTGTGTACAATGAATGTGAGTATCTGTGTGGAAGCCCAGAACTCACTGGTTTTGCGAGTCTCAAAATCTCTAGTCCCACAATCTCTACTTCTGGAGTGCTGGGATCACAAGCAATTGCCACACCTGACTGGCTTTTCACATGGGTTCTGGGATTCAAATTCCTGTTGTTCTTGCACCTCAAGAGCTGAGCCAAGTGTGGTGGCACACGCCTTTAATCCCAGCACTGGGAAAGCAGATCTCTAAATTTGAGGCCAGCCTGGTCTACAGAGGAGGCTCTAAGACGGCCAGGGTTACACAGAGAAACCCTGTCTTGGAAACCTCCCCAAAAGAGAAAGGGGGGAGGGGAGAGGGAGAGGGAGGGAGGGAGGAAGGAAAGAAGGAAGGAAGGAAGGAAGGAAGGAAGGAAGGAAGGAAGGAAAAAAGAAAAATATGCTATGATGGGGCTAGAGAAATGTCTCAGTGATTGAGAATGCTCTCTGCTCCTCCAGAGGACCTGAGGTCAGTTCCTGTCACCATGTCAGGTGGACCACAACCATGTGTAACTCCAGTTCCGGATCAACACCCTCTTCTGGTCTCTGTAAGCCCACATACATGCACGTAAATAAAAACCCTGAAAGAATATACTTTGAGATATTGTAAGGAGAGACCCATAATCACCTCTAGTACACAGACACTTCCTGCTGGACCAGTTCCAGCCTCGGTAACTGCCACCCATTTTCATCTCTCATTGGCAATGTTCCATAGGAAAAGCCTTTCCCTTCTTCCCACTCAAGTATTTACATTGGCACACCTCAGTCTTACTGTACTGGATTAGGGGCTACCTGAAATTAACATTTACTTTGACTCCCTGGTGGTCGCAACTGCCCAGTGTGGATCCGATAGTTCATTTCCATCCTTGTTTCTTACTTTCTGGCTCGGGAAGATATTATCAGCTCATCTGCCCTTTCCTGCTCTAACCTTGAAGTAGCTCACTTCCTTTTTCCAGGAGCCTGAATTCTATTTAGTGGAGACTCCATCACTCAGTACCCAGAATCTGAACAAGCATGTTCCAGACATCAGCGCACTGAGTTAGGAATACGTGTGTGCAAACACAGGCAAATGTCAGTATGTACACAGGCCTCTGTGGATACTTTAAATATGACTCAGAACTGCTCTCCAATTTCAACCCAACACCATGGAGCCCCAACCTTACTCTGCTCTGAATCCCTTTGTGCCAGTGTTCATGTCCCTGTAGGTGCATATACCAGAGGTTAGCTCCAGCATCATTCCTGACTATGTAGGTGCATAAAATGGTGAATAACTGATATGAAACCATAAGGTTAGGATAACTTTAATAGATAAACACCAGCCAACAGCAAGCCAGAGTGTGCCAAAAGCAGCAAGGCAAGAGAGAGGGAGCCATGTGCCTTGCCTGTCCCTTTAAAACCTCTCCTGACATCAACTTGACCGGGGGTCAGGGGGTGGGGGTGTGTGTAGGGCACACCTGTAGCCACTTCTTAGGAGGCGTGGTTACAGTGTCTCCCTACAATTCCCCTTTTAGTCTAAAAGAGGATTAAAACTTAACAGAGTAAAGTATCCAAAATTAACAATCATAAAGGTGAAATACAAGAAGATACCACATCCTAACTATGTCTATTTCAGCTCACTCAGCAAGCATCTTCATTCACTGGGCCGTCTCCTCCGGGGATTTTATGTCTGGTCTAACGTCTCCTGTGAAGTGTTTGTAGTTTCTTCCCTGTGTTCAGCTCCACACCAGTCCTTAAAGTGTCTTCAGAGAAAGTTCCAACCAAGCTGTGCATTCATTTTCAGCTACTTATCTGAAAACAGAACGATGGGCTCGAGACATCTGCATGGCTCTGGTTTTTTGTTTTCTCTTGCTAGTCTTTATTGGTTTTAGAAATTGTGGAGAAACTTCTATTGCAGCATTATGTCAGTTACCTAGAGATTCCCTCCATATAAGACTTTTTTAATGAGTTAACACATTCAATGGCATCATGGCTTTTATCTGTTCGTGGAAAGTAAATTCCTATGACATGGACAATTATAAGATTTTACAAGACCTGACACAGAGTTATAGGAATTGCTGCATATTTAAAAATCTCAAAACTCTGGATTGCTTTATTTAAAAAAAAAAATGATAATCTCCTCAACCATGGAATGCTAGGGTTAAAATGTCAGGCCTTCTGTAGTAGGCCAGTTTCCATTCAAATACTAATAGGTTTCTTTTCAATGGTGTCCTAAACTTGAACCAGTCCTCGGATCTATTTTTGCCAGATTCTTGAGGTTGCTAAACAACAATGATGACAACAAAAAT
Organism: Cricetulus griseus; assembly: GCF_003668045.3. Taxonomy (NCBI): domain Eukaryota; kingdom Metazoa; phylum Chordata; class Mammalia; order Rodentia; family Cricetidae; genus Cricetulus; species Cricetulus griseus. The sequence continues at coordinate 8,437,088 of NC_048601.1, forward strand.
ATTTTCAGAAATGAAGTGGGGAAAAGTTGCAATAAGAACCGTATTGCTTCTCTCTGCCCCACTCTTGCCGGCTGTTGTATGTGAGCTTAATTCCCTGGTGTGTGGGGCAGCAGTTTGTGTTTTGGTATGAAAAAGACAGTCGTATTTGAAAACTTGCAGGAGTTTGGCATCCAATCGGGATCTACAGCAACCCGCAGCCATACTGCAAGCCAGATGGATGAGCTATCTCTTTTACAGCATCGAGCATCTGTCTTCTCTCGGTGTTCGCATGCCTGGAGTGAAAACCCTGCCTGCCACATGCCCTAGTGAAGTCAGAGGTACAGAAGCAGATTCTTCCCAGCTCCCCCTTGTTCCACTTATAAATAGTCTTAAGAGGTGGCTCAGCAGGTAAGGACTCTTGGGATCCACATGGGTAGAAGGAGAGAAATAACCCCTTTAAGTCATCCACTGACCTCCACACAGATACCATAGTATGTGTGTGTGATAAATAAATAAAATGTAATTTTTAAATTTTGTGAATATTTTGTTGTTGTTTTGAAACCAGATCTCTCTATGTAGCCCTGGTTGTCCTGGAACTCTCAATTTAGACCAGGCTGGCTTCAAACGCACAGAGGTCTACCTGCCTTTGCCTCTACCTCTGGAGTGCTGGGATTAAAGGTGTGCGCCATCATACCAGGATTTAAATGCATTCTAAAGACATGAACCAACTTGACGGAGTCCCAGCCAGCTCTGGTTGTGTTTCTATAGAACAGGGAACTTCATTTCTTCTTTCCACACTCTCGACAATAATTTACCTCATGGTTTGCACACAGAGAAGGAAACTGCCCTCCAAATAATCTAAAATTCAATAGAAAGGTATCATTTTAAAAATAGTACTAAGGGATGAGGACCTGGCTCAGCAAATAAGAGTGCTTATGTGCAAGCATAAGACCTGAGTTTGAATTCCCAGCACCCATGTAAAATGCCAGGGATGGCTATGCATGCCTGTAATCCCAGCACTGGGGGACAAAGACAGGCAGATCCTGGAAGCTTGCTGACCAGTCAACCCAGCCAGATGGGGAGCTCATAGCCTTGTGAGACCATGTCTCAAGGCAATAAAACAGAGAGCAATAGAGGAAGACACCAACTTCCTGCTCTGGTCTTTGCATTTACACACACACACACACACACACACACACACACACACACACAAAGGCACACACACACACAAAGGCACACACACTTGCACCTACACTACACCATACACACATACAACACAACACACAGAGACACGTTCAGCGTGTAGCACATACCATAACCTCAGCACTCTTGAGTCTAGCCTGGGCTATAAAACAAGACCCTGTTTCAAAAACCAAAATGTAAGACTGGAGAGAAGGATCAGTGCTTAAGAGCATTGCCTACTCTTCTAGAGGACCTATACCAGGCAGCTCATAAACATTTGTCACTCCAGCTACAGGGAGATCCAGCCCCTCTGGCCTCCAAGGGCACACACATGTACACAACACACACACACACACACACACACACACACACACACACACCACGCGCTCGCGCACACACACACACACACACCATGCGCTCGCGCACACACACACACACATGCACGCATGTACGCACGCATGCACAAAAGCACACATGCATGCACACACACGTTAAATTAGTTCTGTGGGGCTAGAGAGATGGCTCCATTGTTAGATTGCCTGCTGCTTTTCCAGTGGACCTGAGTTCAGTTCACAGCATCGACAGTGGGTGATTCACAGCCTCCTGAAACTCCAACCCCAGGGGATCAGACGCCTTTGGCCTCAAGAGGCACCCGTGCTCACAAACACATATGTACACACAGCACATAGTTAAATAGTAAAATAAATCTAAAATTTAATTAAATAAATAGAAGAGCTAGTGAGCCTTCCCGGGGAACCCCACCACCACATGTGGTTTACCTCTTTCTGCTATGCACTAAATCAGAGCCCAAAGAGGCTAGGTAGGAAGTTTGGGCTCAGGGGCTCATGGCAGAAGACAAACGGCAGAACAGATGGTTGGTCATAAAGCAACCCCAGCTCTCCAGCACTTAGGTTCTCCCAGAACTGAACATTCAAACAGCAACGATTTTCACATATCTCCATAAAGAACAGGAAAACAGAAAAGGCATGCAAATTCTCCTGAACTCTGTGTTGTTCTCGTGGAGATGAAATTAATCTAAGTCTCAATAAAATCATGGGCTGTGAAGATCAATCTTTTCATACAAAATTAACATGTGACCCAGAGCTCCTGGCACTTTCTGCCCCTCGGATGGAAACTATTTCTGCAAGGGAGATATCTTTTTTCAGGCTGGCTGAGCCTCAGCCGGATGGCAGTCTTTTACTCCTGTCATCTACTGGACCAATTTTTAAAATGCGCGTCGTGATAGTGGGAGCCAAGAGCGGCTATAGATTAAACAGACCTACAGAGCACTCAGATTTGATTTCACTGGGAAATTGCACTGCAGAATGTACTCAGGGATCCATTCACAGAGAGACATTAAGCAGTGTGACTCCAGTCTCCGCTTAAAGACTCTGCAGGGTGGTGAAAGGGGAGAGAAGAGAAAGAGGGACAGAGGAAGGCAGAGGTGCAAGGAAAGGCAGGGGTGTGCATGCCTTCATCTTTATAGTGAATGAGCCCAACACCATACCCCAGGGGACCAGCCTGGCGTCCCTGCACCACACTGCAGAAACAAAGTTACTGCTCTCATGGGAGAACAAAGGTATTTGCAAAAGTGAATTGGTTCCAAATAAAACAAAAGATCACTTAATTCAGTCTTGATGGTCGTGAAAGTCAGATACATTATCAATGGCAAACTTAAGCCCTCCGTCCCAATGCCACCGCCAGCACAGGCTTCTCTCGCTGTGTCTTCACTCAGTGAACAGCATGCCATTAAGAGACTAAGCTGGACAAGAGAAGTCAGTCCTCCTTCCTGACACGAAGACACCCACATGAAGGACAGAGATTGTGAGAAAATTCAGAGCTGAGGAAATCCAAAATGAAAATAAGGGTTTCCTTTATATCTTATACTTAGGGCCAACCTAAAAGGGGTTATAAGTACTCAGTGGGTAAAAGTGTTTTCGTGAAAGCATGAGGACCTGAGTTTGAATCCCAGCACCCACAAAAAAAAAACCCATACCACCTTTCTGCTGGGTATCAGCTGCTTGCTGTCAAAATGGGCAAGTTCAAGAAACCCAGAAAAGCAGTGCTGGTCCTGGCTGGATGCTACTCCAAACCCAAAGCCATCATTGTGAAAGCTTTGATGATGGCACCACAGACCGACCTTACCGCCACGCCCTGGTGACTGGAATTGAACACTATTCCCAAAAAGTGACAGCTGGCATAGGCAGGAAGAAAATCGCCAAGAGATCAAAGACCAAGTCCTTTCTGAAAGTTTATAACTACAGTCACCTCATGCCCAGAGGTACTCTACAGACATTCCCTTGGACAAAACTGTTTTCAACAAGGATGTTTTTAGTGACCTAGCCCTGAAACACAAGGCCAGGCTGGAGGCCAAGGTCAAGTTTGAGGAACAATAAAAGACAGGGAAGAACAAATGGTTTTTCCAGAAGCTTTGCTGTTAGGTGTATTTTTGTTTCCATCACTAAATTAAAGGGGGAAAAAAAACTGTGTGTGTGCCTGTAATCCCAGCACTGTGGGGCTTGCTAACCCCAACCTAGCTCCAAGTTCAGAGAGGAATAGGCAGAGTTACAGAGTGGGATACATGTCTGCCTCTGGCATCCAAGAACTCCCACGTGTACATACGTACATTAATGATAATTAATTATGGAATAGTAAGATCTTACCTGAGCCTTATAATTTTTTCCTTTGTTTTGTTTGAGGCAGCATCTCACTATGTAAACCAGGCTGGCCTGTAATTCATTCATTACAGAAACCCATGATCTTTGGCATTGGTTTCCCAATTACTGATATTATAGAGACCCCCATTTCCTTATTACTAACAAAATGAGAGACACTTGGGTATAAGACTGAGTGCTAGATTTGGGGCTGGAAGAGAAGTGATGTGAGAAACCCTTTCCTTCCCGTTTTCCTCGATGTAGCTTCCCATTTTCTTATACTAGAGCTGGTAGCACGATCTTGCCTGATTTCCTCCGCTGTCGGTACTTCAACTGTTTGACTTTGGGGAGAGCTCTCTAGAGCAGGTCCTCGACCTTCCTAATGCTGCAACCCTGAATACAGTTCCTCATGTTGTGGTGACCCCCAGCCATAAAATTATTTTCATTGCTATTTCATAATGGTAAGCTTGCTACTGTTTGAATCATAATGTAAATACCTATGTTTTCTGATGGTCTTAGGTCACCCCTGTGAAAGGGTCATTCAGCCCACAAAGGGGTGTCTATCCTCAGGCTGAGAACCACTTCTCTAGAGGCCTGCACTGCCATCTTTGCAGTAGGCCAGATTTGTTCCAGAGCATGGGGCAGGAGACACAGACACAGCTCCATGGCACTGCTGGTCTCAGCCAGGAGAACTGTTCCCACAGCCTCCACTAATTTTTTTTTAAGATTTATTTAATTTTATGGGTATGGGTGCTTCTTCTTCCTGTGTGTCTGTGAACCGTGTGCATGCAGTGCCTGGGAGGCCAGGAACTGGGACTGCAGATGGTTGTGAGCCTCCATGTGGCTTCTGGGGTTCAAACACTGGTCCTCTGGAAGAGCAGCCAGAGCCCTTACCCACTGAGCCATCTCTCCAGCCCAAAATTCTACACCACTCCAAGACAAAATTCTACACCACTAAGAATTTCAGAAAAATCAGTGCAAAACAGGGTTGGTGTCGATCAAGAGCATATTTCAACATGGATTAAAGCACAGGAGTTAAGTGGTGTGTCCAGGGAAAGGACAAGACACGTCCCTGTGTGGGACAGGGGCTCCTCAAGAGTGGTCTTGGGTGTCTTCACAGTAGCCACATATGCGATCTGGGCGGCCTCTGGAGTTACAACTCAAAGGATTTCTAAGGTCCTTTTTTGGTAAATGAGGTCACAATAGCTTCTGTTGTAGGAAAAGGTCACTCTGGGTCACATGGGTTGCAGAAAGGAACTAAGACGTATAAACAAAGTTGACGTCACGTTTGTTGAGTTTCCCAGAAGACAGTAGGAACACATCTGGAAATGGGGGAAGGCCGTGTTTGGGCCTTAAGCATGGCTTGTTGGATTCTAACATTCTAAAGCACCCATATGTAGAAAGATCAGCATCTCTAGGTAGACAATTTTCCAAGGATGTCGTGCTGGATGTTTTAAATTAGCAAACAAGGAATCTCGTGTCACTGTGGCATTTTGAACAAATGGTGTTTCAGTAAGTAGATTGTCTTTCTCCTCGTCTCTTCCACCCGCTGACCCCAAACCCCTCACGACCCTCCCCTTCAGTCTCCTGCCCTCCTCAGGTCATGTGTGTCCTTTTGTGTCCCCAGCACCTCTTTCTACCCTCTCTTTGCCTCCTTCCTAGTTTTTTTTCTGCTTTGCCTATGTTTACACATGCACACAAATGCACACACACACACACACACACACACACACACACACACACACACCATAAGTTAGGATCCGCAAAGAGCAAGAAGATGTAGTTTTCATCTTTCTGAGTTTTGGCCACATTGCTTAACATTTTATACTTTCCAGATTTGTTCATTTTCTGCATATTTCACAATTTCGTCTTTCCTTACAGCTGAATGAAATCCCACTGTGCATACATTTTCATGACCCTTTCATCAGCTGATAGACATCTAGGTGGTTCCATTTTCTAGCCAGAGCAGCAATGAACACCGATGTACAAGCATCTCTATGGTGTGACATGGAGTCCTTTGGGCATATGCCCGGGGGTGGTGCATATGCCCAGGAGTGGCCTTTCATGTCTCCTTAATTTTCTCTGCCTTTCTATCCTGCCTCAGACCGACATGGGGGAAATGGAGGCACCATAGAGATGGCTGGAGGCTGAGGCAACTACAGATGCAGCTGGGACCAACAAGGCCGAGCAAACGGCTGCAAAGCGCCCTCTGCTTCATAGCAAAGGCATCGTCACACCATCAGCCCTACAGACCTGTGTCCCAGCATGCATCTGGTATCATCCCACCTGACAAAAAACCCACAGAAGAGAACAAACCCATTCCAGAAAATGCTGACCCTGTTCCTAGTGCTCCATCACTTCCCTCAGGAGCACTCCTCCCCTCCATTGCAGCTCTCTCCTGAGTCCATGAAGCCCTTGAATAAAACTCCCCAAATCCTTACTTGGTCTCTAGATCCTTTCTCTGATGACCGCAAGAGCCTGGAAACACAGGTCTGAGGTATCAGCTCCCCACCTCTCTAAGTCCCCTACTTTTACCAGCCAGGTAATAAGTTCATGCTGCTTCCCCTGGGCACTAGATTTAGAGACAGACACACATGCCACCACTTCCCAGTTGTTCACACTTGCCAACTTACTTGTTCTAAAGGGATACAAAACTCTTGGCTTCCAAACTCTGACCTCTAATCCACCCTGTAGCAGTTTCTGAGGTCAGGGAAACCTTTGGAACCCTTGCACTGATTGCTGGGCTTGGGACAGACCCTGTGAACATGTATGAAACAAAAAACACAGTTTTCAACAGGCCTATGGAGCTGTGTCCTGGCAACATAGAAACACACAGGAAAGCAATGCTCCCTAGTACATGGTAAGTGCCACTTCTGAAAGGCCCATTCAGGAAGGGCAGGGTTGAGTTCCAAGCTGGTAGTGGGTGTCTCTGCACTGCAGTAGGTCTTGCTGTCTCAGGCTGCTTTCAGCCGGGTCCCAGCCCCCTCCCTTGGGTATCAGAAGAACTTTAAGGTAACCAGATTTGAACTTTAATATGTTCCCACCAACACTGAGCAAGCCCAGCCCTCACACAGCGCTCTGCTACCCCAGCTTCCTCTCACTTAATTGCCCCATGCACTCAAGCCTCACACTACTCCACTGGTCATCGAAAGCTGACCATCAGGAATGTTTAATCAGGGTCACCAAGGGCATGTGGGTGGTTGCTCAAGATCCACTTCTTCAAAGCCCCTATTGGATGGAGATGGAACAACTCCCCAGAACATGAAACTCAGAGCACACTAAGAAAAAGATTTAGATGAATTGTCAGTCCTGAGCAGTCTGTGCTTTCTAGAACAGTAGTCTGCTTCTAAGAGACCAGCAAACACAGAAGTCACCAAGTTGTAAGCAATGAACTGAACCACACAACCAGAACAAACAGCATAGCTAGGCCAGCTCTTCCTTTCTGCCTCCTACTGGTTTTGAATAGGAGCTTTGGGGATACATGCAGAGAGGTTTTGTCTGAAAGATCAGAATGCTAGGGTGCTGCTCGCTTAACCTAAACCATCAATTACTATAGTATTTTTAAAAGTTCTTTAAATGTCTGCAAGAGACCAAGGACATTTTGAAAGAAGTGTGGCACACTGGTTCTTGTCCATTTACCAGAAAACCTGGCCTTTAATGAAACAGGGATTGTGTTTCTACCTTCCTATGGACAGCTAACATAGCCAGAGAATCAACAGGCACAAGGGGAATCATTTCCCTTCAGAAACATTTCAGAAGAAAAAAGCACTTACCCTTAAACCTCAGGGGAAAAAAACTTTTTTTGCTTACTATAAAAAGTGTAAGTTCACCCAAAGGTAAAATCAGTTAATTGCCCGTCTTTCTAAGCAATGGAAAGAATAAGCGCACACATTTCTGGCCTGCTTACAGAACCGTGTTTATAAAACATGTAATGCACTGTTTTCTTGCCAATTAAGAGTGAGTGTAGGATTTACCCTTCAGTTTTAATATCTTCGCCTGACTCTCATATACTGGTAATATGAGGCAAAGGGATTAAGGAAGCCATTGGCTACACATCTGTGCAGAACTATCTCACTGGAAATTATCTTCAGGGTGAAAGGAAATGGCATTGGGGCTCAGACGAGAGATTGGCTGGATTTCCTCTGCATATAATCAGTCCGAGTTGGAACGTGTTTGCATTTGCAGTGCCAAAGTGTGATTAGCTGGCTATCGAGGAGGTCCTGCGAGCTACCTAATGTCCACTACCAAAGCACTCTCCCTCCTAACCAGATCAGAGGGGTTTTAACAAACCACTAGGTCACAGAGCAACAGATACTAAAGGGTTTGCAGTCATCAGACCCTGAAAGAAACGGGGAAATTTGGGAGACTTCCTCTCTCAGTTAGGTCTGAAAGCAATGGAGACTTTATGAGCATTTCATTTTGCAAGGAGCAGGAGTCTCGTGCATGCACGACCTTGGGAACGTGGAACAAAGCACATGCTATTGGCAAGAACAAATGGCCTGGACTCCACACAGGGAAATTTACAGGATGGAGACACCAAGTTCAGCATTTAAAACATTTGGTACCAAACACAATCACAGAATAAAGTGTTGCTATGATCAGCCCTTTCAGAGTGCCTCTTACTTCTTGCAGCTGCATCACGGGGGTCACAGGACACCAGATACTGTGGATCTTGAATGTTCCCAATTGAAATGTGGGCTGGTTTCACAGCCTGTCTGTTAAGGGCTGCCGGGACACCGACTGAGCATGAGTGGGACCCTGAGACACACAGTGGGCAGTCCATTGGTACTCCATGACCTTTAGAGCAATAGGCCCTCGTTTAAGAGATCCCTCTGTCACTGAGCTTGTGTGTGGTGAGGGACATATGCATATGCACGTTTATGAGGTTGTGCACACACGTATGTCATTTCATGTGGAGGCTGGAAGTCCATGCTAAATGTTTCCCTTAATTGATCTTCGTCTTATTTTTTGAGACAGAGTCTCTCTCTCTCTAGCCGAAGCTTACCCATTTATCCAGGCTGGCCAGCCAGTGAGCTCCAGGGATCCCCCTGCCTCTGCCTTCCCAGTGCAGGACCAAGTCTCCCAGGTCCCACAGCTAGAGACATTTGCTACCACACCATGTAGAGGGAAACTACCAAGCCAAACAGTGGATTGTACAACAAAAAGAAAAGTTGCCAGAAGTGGTTAATTCATAACATCAGAAATCTGGAGACATGGACAAAAATGGAGTATGAGGAAGCTAGATGAAAATGACACAATTTTTATTCTTTAATTTTTTTGTTAGCTTTATTTTAGTGTGTGTGTGTGTGTGTGTGTGTGTGTGTGTGTGTGTGTGTGTGTGTGTGCCCGAATGCCTGGTCCCAAAAGACATCAGAAGATGGTGTCATATCCCCTGGAATTGGAATTGAATGATTATATGAGCCACCACATAGGTGCTAGGAAGCAAACATGGGTCCTCTGCAAAAGCAACAAATGTTCTTAATCACTAAGCTATCTTGTCAGCCCATTTTCTTTTTTTTTTTTTAAGGCTTTTTAAAAATGTGTATGTATGTGTTTTTGCATGAGTTCATGTACACCACATGCATGGAGGAGCCTGCACAGGCTGGACAAGGGCACAGATCCCCTGGAACTTGATCGACAGACAGTTGTGAACCACCATGTAGGTGCTGGAACTGAATCCAGGTCCTCTGCAAGAGTGAGCGCTCTTAAGTGCTGGCCCAACCCTTCAGTCCCAGTCCACAATGTTTTAATAAAGATCACGAGCCCCTTGTCCAGTGTGGTTGTCCCGCGCGCTCTGTATTTCTCGCCAGCAAGAAATCATACACGGGACACTCGGATCCTTCTGCAGACAAGCTTTAATGCGTCTTGAGAGTGAAAGAGCATAAGCTTCCCAGAGCGGAGACTAGAGCGGAGACATTGAACCAAGAAAACCATCCCTTATAAAGGCTGACCAGCCGCCTGGGACGTGTTACCCTATGAATGGCTTCAGCTCCTCAGGCCAAAATGAGCCACGGGATAGGCAGAGATCAAAGGAATGGAGATTACCCAGCGCCTGTGAAGTAATTTACATCTTGGTGTCTTCAGGCACCATTATAATGCAGGAAACGGCCCCTTACATGTGGTGGTGCCTATCATCCCATCACTTAGAAGAACTGGGGTAGAGGATATGGAGTTCAACACTAACTGTGCCTATGGTGCAGACCTGAGTTGAGCCTGAGCTATCTGATATCTAGCTTTGAAATAAGGAGAAGGAGCCTGGTGGTGGTGGTGCACACCTTTAATCCCAGCACTCAGGAGGCAGAGGCAGGCAGATCTCTGTGAGTTTGAGGCCAGCCTGGTCTACAAAGTGAATTCCAGGACAGGCTCCAAAGCTACAGAGAACCCCTGTCTTGAAAAACAAAACAAAAAGAGAAAGAAAGACTCATCTTGCTGACTCCACAATTCTGAAACCAAAGCTGTTTTCATTTTCTCCTGGAGGTTTTTTTTTTTTTTTTCCAGGGTTTGGTCAGGTTCAGGGGCTCTTACATTCGAAATAAGAACTCAGTCAGAACCACACCTTAAACCCAGCTGTACAGATGGTTTAACCTCGTAAATATGAATTTACCTATTTTAGTAGGAATGATGCAGACACTAATGAACTTTTACTAAGAAAAGAAGTTTGTGGAGTAAACATCCATTAAGCAAGGTAAATTCCTGCCGACTGAAGGCTCCCTGCCTGTGGTGAGCAGGTCCATCCTGTATGATTGAGACTTTGGCCTCTTTGCCTTTGGGATGACGACTGTGTGTGCTGCTTCTTCTCCTGCTCCTCCTCGTCTGTTCATCCTTCTCTTCCTTTCTCCCTTCCTTTCAAAGGTGCAGGCAGCTTTGTCACTGAGTGGTTAGCTCTCTGCTTGAGCCCCTTAGTTCTTAAAGGTGCAAGCTCACGGCACTTCTAAAAGGGGCAGCCATATTCTCCCAGACGTGCTGAGTGTAGCTCATGCCTCACTGTGTGACCCCTGGAGCTGCACTAGCGGTGTGGAGGTCTCCTCGACCTCTTTTCTCAAGACCCTGCCACCAACCGTCTGGACTCTGGAACCAGGCAAGCGGCCCCTCAATCCTGCACCTGCCCGAGCATCACCATGGGGTCACACGGGAAGGGTAAATGAGCAGTGAGGGTATTATGAGAGAGGCATGTAGCAACACACCCTTCAAGTTATGAAGACGTCACACAAATTGGGTGGTGTTTCCACTTGGACCCACCCGTTGCCTGAAGCAGTGATGGAGGCAGCAGAGCCTAGGGGTTTCTCCTGTGCACCCTAGTAGAAACCACTAGGTCCTTCTGCAAAGTAATTTTTGACATATTTCTATGTGGAAATGCAGTAGAATCTGTACCTTCACTAAATACCAGGAAATGACTCTCCACTCAAATCAAGCTTAAGCCTAACAACTTAAAATAACAGCTTACGGCCATCGTCTGCTATGTAGTGAATTCAAGGCAAGCCTGGGCTACATAAGACCCTGTCTTAACAGCACAATGGCAAAGGAACCCCTAAAGGAGGAGTTACTACCTTCCACGGACTTACTTAATTCTGTAAGAACGGGAAGGAACGTTAAACTTTTAATTTTTACAAGCATTTATTTATTTATTGGCATTGGGAAGGTGTAGATGTCAGAGGACAGGCTGTGACAGTCGGTTCTCTGCTTCTACCCTGTAGACCCCAGGCACTGAATTCAGGCTGTCATGCTTGGTGTTAAGTGCCTTGACCTACTAAGCTATCTCACCAGCCTAGGATGTTTGTCATAACCACCATATAGAGAATATTTAATACTTAAATTTTTCCCTAGTGGTCTGTGAAACTCAGAGTTAGCTGTTCAGAAGCAAGGAAGTGTGACTGAGTAGAAAAAACCAAATCTTTTTTCCATTGGGCCTGTCCCACTCACTTTTGACTGCCCCAACTCTTTCCCCATCAGGCTGTCCCACTCAGTTTTACTGCTCCAATGAATCGACCTGTAGGGTTTAACCACCAGTTAAAAGCTGCATCAGAGGGCAGAGCCAGCCAGTAGCTAACCATAGAGGTCTGGACTTCGGTACAGACATACAGGAAGATGTCTGGGCAGAGAGAGGAATATAGGCAGAAGGAGACTAGAACTGGTTCTCTTTCCATCCTGAGGACTTTGTAGAGGTTAGAGCTCTAGTGACTGGCTGCTTTGCTACTCTGATCTTTCAGCTTTCAACCCCCGCCCCCAAAAAAAGGTACGCCAGATGTAAGAAATGAAACATGGAAATGCTGTAAAAAATTACTTTCAGAGCTGGGCGGGCAGCTCACGTGGTGGAGACCTTTGCTAGCCTGCATTAAGCCTCCCCAAAACAACATCAACCCAGTGTGGGGTGAGCGCCCTGGATATGGACGCAGGGGGACCAAGGGTTCAGAGCCATCCTCCGCTACACAGGGAGTTTGAAGCAAGCCTGGCTACACGAGACCCTGCCTCAAAACCAAAAATGCTACTTTCATAAAGTTTAGTCACTTAAATGAGCCTTAAAATGTGAATCAAGCCAGGCAGTGGTGGCGCACGCCTTTAATCCCAGCACTCGGGAGGCAGAGGCAGGGGGATCTCTGTGAGTTTGAGACCAGCCTGGTCTACAAAAGCTAGTTCCAGGACAGTCTCCAAAGCCACAGAGAAACCCTGTCTCAAAAAAAAAAAAAAAAGAAAGAAAGAAAAAAAAGAAAAATGTGAATCAATAAGCTACAAGCCTTCTGAGTCTCATTGTTAGTAAACGAAGCAGAGACCTAAATGATAACCTGTTCTCAATGTTTTATTACCAGCCAGACTGAGATCACGACGGGATCTGTGTTCTTTCTTTTTCAAAGCAAGCTTCCATCCCATTTGCAAAAGGTATTACACGGTCCCACATGAGCTACGAATTACTCCCACTGCCTTGTCGTTGTGGCATTTATTATATGTGAGACAGTGTGTCTGTCTGTGAGAGAGAGGGACAGGGACATGCCACAGTGCATTTATAAAGGTCAAAGAGCAACTTTCAGGGGTCATATCTTTCCTTCTACTCCGTTTTTAATCAGGGTCTCTCTTGTCCCTCCCACTCCGGGGACATCAACCCAGCAGGCTTCTGGGCGCCTGTCTCAGTCTCCCAACTCACTTGATAGGAATGCTAAGACTGCAGATCCACACCCATGCATCCAGCTTTTCTATGTGGGTTCCATGGGTCACACTGAGGTCATCAGGCTAATGCAGTAAGCACTGTCACCCACAGGGTACCAGCCCTTTCTTCTAGGTGGGAAACCCTGTGTCCTCTCCCACCATAACTACCACTATCACTCAGATCACTGCAAAAATACATGAGGAAGGAAAATGGAACTGCAAACCAATGCAGTCCTAAAAGGAGAGAATTCAGGAGCAGTGGGTAAAATTCCTCAATGGGAAAACAGCAAGGAGAAGCTTTCACTCAGAAAAAAACTCCAGCCTGAAAGAGCAGTAAGTGTTCTTAACCACTGAACCACTTCTCCAGCTGAAACTTTTTTCTTTAATTTTAAAATATTTGTGTGTGTGTAAGTGTGTGTGTGTGTCTGTGTGTTTGTCTGTGGGTCTCTGTGTGTGTATTGTGTCTGTGTTTGTCTGTGTGTCTCTGTGTGTGTATTGTGTATGTGTGTGTGTCTGTGTGTGTGTAGTATGTGTGTGAGTGTGTGTGTAGTGTGAATGTGTGTGTGTGTGTGTGTGTGTGTGTGTAGGGTGTGAGTGAGTGTGTGTGCACGTGTGTGTGTGTGTGTGTGTGTGTGTGTGTGTAGGGTGTGTGTCTGTGTGCGTGTGTGCACGTGTGTAGTGTGAGTGTGTGTGTAGTGTGAGTGTGTGTGTATGTGCTGTAGCACATGTGTGATAGTCACAGGGCAATTTTACAGGAATCGGTTCTCTTCCTTGCCCCATGTGGGTCCAGGGATCAAACTCGGGTTGTCAAGCGTGGTGGTTTAGGCACTGAGCCATCTCTCCAGCCCTGGAGAGTACTGTTGCTGTGTTGCCATCAGTACTGGAATCTGCACACTAAGCAGTCCCGGGTGCTGGATCACTAGTCTATCCCCCTCCAGGTCCCCCCTCCCCCCCGCATCCTCCACTCCAGCCCCATCCTCATTCTCACCAGTCAAGTCTCCCTCTTGAACAGGTGATTATCGAGGTCATCTCAACGCAGTTTCTACCGTACCATTTAATACAGCCTTCAAATTCAAATAGATCAAGCCAGGTATAGTGACCCACGCCTATAATCCCAGCACTCAGGAGACTGAGATGAAAGGAGAAGGGCAAGTTCAAGGCCAGCCTGGACTACATGGTGAGGCCCTGAGTCGAACAGCAGCAACAAAAAAGTAATGTAGAGTTGAGACTGAGTTAATAAAGGAAAGTCCTTAAATGACAAATTTTCACATTATACTTAAGTGCAAAGCATGTTATCTGGTCCCATGTGGGCTGCTAACAACTTTCACCATCTTTTTCTGTTCTGTTGCTCAAGAAATAAATGACCCTGAGACTGATATTGGGGTTCAAACTTCAAGCTGATGATCAGAAAAGCAAAGCAGCCGGCCATTAGCCCTCAGCTCTAACTCAGGCTGAAACGGCCAATCACAAGCTCTCCTCCAGTGAGGCTGGAGAATCCTGAGACTTCAATGTCCTCCTATCCTCAATGTGGCTGGAGAATGACTACCTTATGCTGAGACCTTGCTCCTGTGTTATACACCTCCCTAATGCTGGGATTAAAGGCATGTGATCCCAGGTGCTGAGATCATCTTTGTGTAAGCCATTTCTCTTTAGGACTGGATCAATCTTTTGTAGATCTGGGTGGCTTTGAACTCAGAGAGATCCATCTACCTTTTAAACCTGAGTCCTAGGATTAAAGGTGTGCACCACCACCTCCTAGCTTCTGGATAGTGGCATTAAAGGTGTGTGCCTGGCTTCTATGGCCTGTGGCTGACGTTGCTTTCTGAATCCTCAGCAAGCTTTAACAAATCATAATAATATGTCACCACACTGTTCTATTTATTTGTGTAGGTATGAGAGAGGGAAAAGACAGAAACAGGCAGAGACCACAGTGCATGTATTTATTTAGGGGAGGCACATGGGTATCATGGTTTATACACGGATATCCAAAGACAACGTGAAGGAACCCATTTTTTCCTCCACCACCAGGAGGGCCCCAGAGATCAAATTCAGGTCACCAGGCTTAGTAGCAAGTGCCTTTACCTGTGAGGCATCTTGTAGGTTTTTTATTTATTTTTAAGGTTTATTTTGTGTGTTTGCCTGCATGTATGTGTGCAATGGGCATGCCTGGTGCCCACAAAGGTCAGAAGACAGAATCTGTTCCCCCCTGGAATTGGAGTCACAGATGTGACTGTGAGCCACCATTGGGGTGCTGGGAACCAAGCTAGGGTTTCCTGGTAAAGCAACAAATGCCCTGTCCACAGGGCCATCTCTGCAGCCCAACTGGGTTTATTTTTTAGGTAAAATCATAGCGGAAGATGACCTTGAACTCCTGATCCCCCTGCGTCCACCTCCCAACTTGGACTTGAGGTGTGCACCCTACACCCAGTTTCCTGTGATGCTACAGACTGAACCCAGGGCTAAGCAGGCAGGCAGGCTACCAGCTGACCAGCATCTCCAGTCCTAACTGAGATTTGAGACTTATTCCAGGCCTGTACTCCTTAAACCTCTGTCCTAGACTATGTCCCCAAATAAGAAAACAAAACTTGAAAGATACTAAGTGACTTCCCTCCCTTCCTCCCTTCCTCTCTCTCTCCCCCCTCTGTCTCTGTGTGTGTCTTTGTCTCTGTGTGTGTGTGTGTCTTTCTCTGTCTCTGTCTTTCTCTGTCTCTGTCTCTGTCTCTGTCTCTCTCTCTACACACACACATAAACATACACACAATTTGTTTTTGGAAACATGGTCTCTCTATGTCACCCAGGCTGTCCTCAAACTCCTGACCCTTGGTCTCCCATTTGCTAGGATCCCAGCATCAGCTGCCACCTACAGCCACCCCTGAATAATCGCTTCATAATGCTTTCCTTTTTACCCAGTTATTTGGGGCTGTTTCCAATCCCTTCCAGTTTTGTTTCCCACTTGCTGGAGAAGAACTATGCTAGGAGACGGGCAGAACAAAACCTTTCTCATAGAAACAGATGAGAAGGATCTGTCCGAAGAATGTGGGATGTGGCCCCAGGACGCTGCTCTTGCTCAGCCACCTGCTCACATTCCTCACTTGAAGCCGGCAGGCTCACTTCCCTTTTGCTGTCTTTGCTCCACACACACACACAGGTTGTCTGCAGGCTTCTATCTATAGCCCCTGGTGGGAGGTACCTGGAGGTTAACTTGGCATTCACCTGGCTTCCTGAGCCCCCTCACTGATCCATCTGGTCTTGGAGTCGGAGTTGCCCACACTTGGGGCAAAATGCTTTGGCTTTTCTGATTTTGAGGAAGAATTTCAGGCAAACCAAAAAAATGTCAGATCCATGCAGCCTCAGAAACGAGAGTGGCTGCATCGGTGAGAGCCCTGTGAACTCTGCACCATCTGCT